>NW_015440275.1:0-15700 GCF_001577835.2 Coturnix japonica | reverse complement strand
GTCTCTATGGATCCCCCTATGGGGGTCTCTATGGGGTCTATGGGCCCCTATGGGCCCCTTGGGTCCCCTATGGTTCTACTAATGGTCCTTATGTGTCTCTGGGGTTTCCTAATGTCCACCCCTTTGGGTCTCTATGGTCCCCTAGGGTCCCCCAATGTTCTTCCTATGGGTCCCCTATGGGGTCTCTATGGGTCCCTATGGGCCCTATGGGTCCCCTATGGGTCTCTATGGGTCTCTATGCAGGTCCCAATGGTCTCCCTATGGGGTCCCCTATGGGGTCGCCTATGGGGGTCCTCTATGGCGTCCAATTGTCTCCCTATGGGTCTACTGCCCCCCACAAGCTAGAGTGCTTTGTCTAGAAGGGCCCGCGACACTATTTGGGCAAGGGGTGCCCGTTTTGGTCCCCCCATGAAGGAAGCCCCACGTGTTGGGACCGGGGCCCCAAAAAGCTGGTTTGTCGGGTCCGAGGGCGCGCCTCGGGCTGGTGTGGAAATCCCAGAAAATCAGCACTCGGCCCAAGAATTGGAGTATGAGCTGTGGGCAGAAGAAGAGCCCGCAGTGTCAGAGGGAGAATCAGAGCCCCGAACGCACAGCGCCATGCGAACCAGAGTGGGACCAATAACAATGATGACTGGGAATACAGACCCCAAAACCAAAACCCAAACAAAACAAACACAACCAAAGACCACACAAAAAACAAAAACAAACCACACCACAAAAACACACCAAACAGGAAACCAGAACCCAAGACCCAAGACCCAAGACCCAAGACCCAAGACCCAAGACCCAAAAAACCAGAACCAACAAAACCCAGAAACCCAAACCAAACCAAGACCCCCAACACAAACCAAAAAACCCAATAAACCAGAACCGGAGACCCATGAGCCAACGTCCCCCATTTCCCACGGGCACAGGTTTTCAGCCCCATAATATGGGGGGTTAATGGGTCAGCCATAGATATGGGGGGGTTAATGGGGTCAGCCCCCCATGAGATATGGGGGGGGGTTAATGGGGTTCAGCCCCATAGAGTATGGGGGGGTTATGGGGTTCAGCCCCCCAATAGATTATGGGGGGGTTAATGGGGTCATGCCCATAAGATTATGGGGGGTTTAATGGGGTCAGCCCTGATATGGGGGGGGTTAATGGGTCAGCCCCATAGATATGGGGGGTCTCTATGGGGTGGGGTCAGCCCCATAGATATGGGGGGGGGTTAATGGGGTCAGCCCCATAGATATGGGGGGGTTAATGGGGTCAGCCCCATAGATATGGGGGGGTCTCTATGGGGTCAGCCCCATAGATATGGGGGGGGAAGGGGGTCTGGCCCCCATAGGATATTGGGGGGGGGTTAATGGGGTCAGCCCCATAGATATGGGGGGGGTTAATGGGGTCAGCCCCATAGATATGGGGGGAAAAGGGGGTGGGGGTCTGCCCCATAGATGAGGGTGGGGGGGGTTTTCAGCCCCATAGATGGGGGGCAGAAGGTTGGGGTGGGGTCATGCCCCATAGATGGGTTGGGGGGGGGGTTCTGACCCATAGATGGGGGTTGCGGGGGTCTCTATGGGGTTGGGGTCTGCCCCATAGATGGGTGAGGGAGGGGGTCTGCCCATAGATGGAGGTTAGGCGGGGTTAATGGGGTTGAGGGTCTGCCCCATTAGATGGGCGGTGGGGTCTCGGGGGGGTTCCTGCCCCATAGATATGGGGGGGGAAGGGGTTTGGGGGGGTCCTGCCCCATAGATGGGGTTTAAGGGGGTAATGGGGGTTGGGGTCATGCCCCATAGATGGGTGAGGGAGGGGGTCTGCCCCATAGATTGGGGGTTAGGGGGGTTAATGGGTGGGGGTCTGCCCCATAGATATGGGGGGGTTTCCTATTGGGCGTGGGCGGTCTGGCCCCATTAGATGGGGGTAGGGGGCTCTCAGGGGGGTCCTGCCCATAGATGGGGAGTTGGGGTACATATGGGTTGGGTCTGCCCCTAGATATGGGGGGGGTTCATGGGGGTGGGTAGGAGGGGTTAATTGGGTCTGCCCATAGATATGGGGGGGGGTTTAATGGGTGTTTCGAGCCCCATAGATATGGGGGGGTTGGTTAATGGGCGTAGCCCCATAGATATGCGTGGGGTCTCTATGGGTGGGGGTCTGCCCCATAGAATGGGGTTAATGGGTTGGGGGTCTGCCCCATAGATGGGGGTGGGGAAGGGGGTCTGACCCATAAGATGGGAGTGTGGGGTCTCTATTGGGGTTGGGTCTGCCCATAGATGGGGGATGGGGGGTTATGGGTTATGGGGTTGGGTTGGGGGTCTCTATGGGGTGGGGGTTCTGCCCCATAAGATGGGGGCAGAGGGTTGTGGGGTGGGGGGGGTGGTTAATGGGGTTGGGGTCTGCCCCATAGATGGGGGTTCAGGGGGGGTTAATGGGGGTGAGGTTAATTGGGGTGGGGGTCTGCCCCATAGATATGGGTTGGGGGTCTCGGGGGGGGTCCTGCCCCCAAGATTATGGGGGTAGGTACATGCGGGTGGGTGGGGTCTCTATGGGGTGGGTCAGCCCCATAAGATTGGGGAAAGGGGGTTTAAATGGGGTCTCCTAGATGGGCTGCTTGGGGTTTTCGCCCCAGTAGATGGGGGGCAGAGGCTTGGGGGTGTTAAATGGGGCTCTTAGCCCATAGATATGGGGGGGGTTAATGGGTCAGCCCCATAGCATATCGGCGGTGGGTTAAGGGTCAGCCCCATAGATATGGGGGGGTTAATGGGGGTCCTGCCCCATCAGATATGGGGGGTGTTAATGGGGTCAGCCCCATAGATATGGGGGGTCTCTATGGGGTAGCCCCATATAGATATGGGGGGGGTTAATGGGGTCAGCCAACATAGATATATTGGGGCGGTCTCTATGGGTGGGGGTCTGCCCCATAGATGAGGGTGGGGGGGGTTCAGACCATAGATGGGGGCAGAAGGTTGGGGGGTGTTAAATGGGGTCTGCCCCATAGATATGGCGGTGGTCTCTATGGGGTGGGGTCTGCCCATAGATGGGGGTGGGGGGTCTCAGGGGGTTGCCTGCCCCAATAGCATATGGGGCGGGGGAAGGGGTTGGGGGGGGTCCTGCCCATAGACTGGGGGTGGGGGGGGGTTCTGCACCCATAGGATGCGGGGTTGGGGTCTCTAATGGGGTTGGGGTCTGCCCCATAGATGGGGTTTATGGGGTTAATGGGGTTAATTGGGGTCAGCCCCATAGATATGGGGGGGTCTCTTAATGGGGTGGGGGTCTGCCCCATAGATGGGAGTTGCGGAGGGGGTAAGGCCCCATAGATCATGGGGGGGGGTTATATGGGTCAGCCCCATAGATATTCGGGGGGGTTAATGGGCAGCCCATAGCATAATGGGGGGGGTTAATGGAGGTCAGCCCCAGTAGATCATGGGGGGGGTTTAATGGGGTCCAGCCCATAGATATGGGGGGTTAATGGGGTCAGCCCCATAGATACTGGGGGGGGTGAACGGGGTCAGCACCCAAGATATGGGGGGGGTTAATGGGTCAGGCCCCATAGTATGGTGGGGGTTAATGGGTCTGCCCCATAAGATTATGCGGGGGGGTTAATTGGGGTCTGCGCCATTAGATATGGGGCGTCTCTCATGGGGTCAGCCCCATAGTATTGGGGGGTGGTTTAATGGGGTCTTGCCCATAGACTATGGGGGGGGGGTTTAATGGGGTCTGCCCCACTTAGATATGGGGGGGTTAAGGGGGTTTTGCCCCATAGATATGGGGGGGTTAATGAGGGTCAGCCCCATAGATATGGGCGGGGTTAATGGGGCGTCTGCCCCATGAATGGGGGGGGTTAATGGGGTCCAGCCCCATAGATACTGGGGTTAATGGGGTCCTGCCCCCATAGATATGGGGGGGTCTCTATGGGGTGGGGGTCTGCCCATAGTGGGGGCAGAGCGGTTGTGGGGGGGTCCTGCCCCATAGAGTATGGGGGGGGGGTTAATGGGTGGAGTCTGCCCATAGATGGCAGGTAGGGCCCAGATATGGGGGGGTATGGGGTTTCAGCCCCATTAGAATTGGGGGGGTTAATTGGGTCAGCCCCATAGATATGCGGGGAGGGTTAATGGGGTCAGCTCCCATAGATATGGGGGTAAGGGGGCCGTATGCGGGGGTTAATGGGGTCTGCCCCATAGATATGGGGGGGGTTAATGGGGTCTGCCCCATAGATATGGTGGGGGGGGTTAATGGGGTCAGCCCCTATAGTACTGGGGGGGGTTAATGGGTCAGCCCCATAGATATGGGGGGCCTAATGGTCAGGCCCCATAGATTATGGGGGGGTTAAGGGGTCAGCCCCAAGATATGGGGGGGGTTGGGGGTTAGTGGCGGTCTGCCCCATAGATGGGGGTGGCGAGCGTCTTCGGGGGGGGTCCTGCCCCATAGATACGGGGGGGAAAAGGGGGTTGGGGGTCCTGCCCCCATAGATGGGGTTAAGGGGTTAATGGTTGGGGTCTGCCCCATAGCATGGGTGAGGGAGGGGGTCTGCCCCATAGATGGGGGTGGAGGGTAGGGGGGGTTAATGGGTCAGCCTCATGGAGATGGGGGGCGAGGGGGTCCTGCCCCATAGATGTCTGGGTGGGAGGACTGAGATGGGGGGGTCTATGGGGTCTCTATGGGTCCCTATTGATCCCTAATTAATCCCTATGGGGTTGCAATGAGTCCTTCTGAGCCATAGGGGGCGCTCTATTAGTCATCTATGGGTTACCTATGGGTCTCTATGTCGTCCCTATGGGTCTCTATGGGTCTTCTATGGGTCCCTATGGTCTCCCTATGGCTCCAATGAGTCTCCTACTGTCGTCCCTATGGGTTCTCTGTGGGTCCCTATTAATCCCTTGTGGGTTGCAATGAGTCCTCCAAGCCACTAGGGGGCGCTCTATTGGTTTCTATGTGTCCCTATGGGTCTCTATGTGTCTCTATGGATCTCTATGCGGTCTATGATGGTCCTATGGGTTCTTTATGGGGTCTCTATTGGGTCTCAAGTGGCTCCCTATAATACCTATGTGGTGCAGGAGTCCTCCAAGCCATCTAGGGGGCGCTCTACTTAATCTCTATTTTGGGTCCCTATGGGTCTCATGGGTCCCTATGGGTCTCGTACTGGGTCTCTATGGGTTCCCTATAGGTCCCTATGGGTCTCTATGGTCTCTACGGGTACAGTAGTCCCCTATGGGTCCCTGATGTGTCCTATAGGTCTCCATATGTCTCTATGGGCTCTATATGGGTCTCTGCTGGGTCCTATTAATCCCTGTGGGTTGCAATGAGTCCTCCAAGCCACTAGGGGCGCCTCCTATTGCGTTTCTATTGTGTCCCTATGTGTTTCTCTATGGTCTCTATGGATCTCTATGGTCTCTATGGGTCCCTACTGGTCCCAAATGTCCTTATATGGGTCCCTATGTGTCCCTATGGGTCCCTATGGGTCTGTATGTGTCACTTATGGTACCCAATGTCCCTCTATGATGTCCCTATGGGATCCCTTATGGTCTCTATGGGTCTCTAATGAGGTCCCTATGGGCTCCCTATGTTGTCTCTATGGGTCGCCTATGGGTTTCTATGGGTCTCTATGGGTTCCCTTATGGGTCCAATGTGTCTCTATGGGTCCCTATGGGTCTCTATGGGTCTCTATGGGTCCCAATGGCTCCCAATGTCCCCCTATGTTCCACTTATGGGTCTCTATGTGTCCTTATGGGTCCCAATAGCTCTCAATGTCCCCCTATGGGTCTCAGTGTGTCTCCATGGGTCCCAATGTCCCCCTATGTGTCTCTATGGGTCCCTATGTGTCTCTATGGGTCCCTATGGGTCTCTATGTGTCTCTATGGATCTCTATGGATCTCTATGGGTCCCTATGGATTCTTATGGGGTCCCAATGGGTCTCTATGGGTCCCAATGTGCCACTTATGGGTCCCTATGGGTCCTTATGAGGTCTCTATGGGTCCCAATGGCTCTCAGTGTCCCCCTATGGGTCCCTATGAGTCTCTATGGGGTCTCTATGGGTCTCTATGGGTCCCAATGTCCCTCTATGAGTCCCTATGGGTCTCTATGGGTCCATATGGGTCCCTATGGGTCTCTATGGGTCTCAATGTGTCCATATGGGTCTCTATGGGTCCCTATGGGTTTGTATGGGTCCCAATGGCTCCCAATGTCCCCCTATGGGTCTCTATGGGTCCCTATGTGTCTCTATGTGTCTCTATGGGTCTCTATGGGTCCCTATGGGTCCCTATGTGTCCCTATGGGTCTCTATGGTTCTCTATGGGTCTCTATGTGTCCCTATGGGTCTCTATGGGTCCCAATGTCCCCCAGTGTCCCCCTATGGTTCTCTATGGGTCCCTATGGGTCTCTATGTGTTCCTATGGGTCTCTATGGGTCTCTATGGGTCTCTATGGGTCCCTATGGGGTCTATGGGGTCTCTATGGGTCTCTATGGGGTCCCTATGGGTCTCTATGGGTCCCTATGGGTCCCTATGTGTCTCTATGTTTCCCTATGGGTCTCTATGGGTCTCTATGGGTCCCTATGGGTCTCTATGGGTCCCTATGGGTCCCTATGTGTCCCTATGGGTCCCTATGGGTCCCTATGTGTCTCTATGGGTCTCTATGGGTCTCTATGGGTCCCTATGGGTCCCAATGTCCCCCTATGTCCCTGTATTGCAGTGTCAGGCCACGCAGGCCGCCTGGTTGTCGGCCATCTTGGCTCGGTGCCCGTCGCCGTCCTTCAGGGCCGCTTCCACCTCTATGAGGGGTACAGCCCCCAGCAGGTGGGTCCTCCAAGGCCTACACAGGCCTCTCTATGGTTCCTCTCTATGGTTCCTCTCTATGGTTCCTCTATATAGTTCCTCTCTATGGTTCCTCTCTATGGTTCTTCTCTATGATCCCTCTCTATGGTTCCAGTCCTCCTACGTCTCTATGATCCCTCCCAGGTCTCTATAGTTCCTCTCTATGATCCCACGTCTCTATGGTACCTCCCAGTCCTCCCACATCTCTATGGTTCCTCTCAATTCCTCTCTATGGTTCCTCTCTATGGTTCCAGTCCTCCCACATCTCTATGGTTCCTCTCTATGATCCCAGGTCTCTATGGTTCCTCCCAGTCCTCCCACGTCTCTATGATCCCTCTCTATGGTTCCCCACCCCCCAAATCTCTATGGTTCCTTCCAGTCCTCCCACCTCTCTATGATCCCTCCCAGGTCTCTATGGTTCTCTGAGTCCTCCCACATCTCTATGGTTCCAGTCCTCCCACCTCTCTATGGTTCCTCCCAGCCAACTCTATGGTTCCTCTGAGTCCTCCTACGTCTCTATGGTCCCTCTCTATGGTTCCTCCCAGTCCTCCCACATCTCTATGTTTCCTCTCAGTCCTCCCACGTCTCTATGGTCCCTCTCTATGATCCCTCCCACCTCTCTATGGTTCTTCTCTATGGTTCCAGTTCTCCTACATCTCTATGGTTCCTCTCTATGGTTCCTCCCAGTCCTCCCACGTCTCTATGGTTCCTCTCTATGACCCTTCCCAGGTCTCTATGGTTCCTCCCAGTCCTCCCAGCTCTCTATGGTTCCTCTCTATGGTTATTCTCTATGGTACCTCCCAGTCCTCCCACCTCTCTATGGTTCCAGTCCTCCCACGTCTCTATGGTTCAACTCTATGGTTCCTCTCTATGGATCCTCTGAGTCCTCCCACATCTCTATGGTTAGTCTCTATGGTTATACTCTATGGTTATTCTCTATGGTAGGTGGTGACTCCCATCCGCACCCTTCGCCTGCTGGGTGTCCATACGCTGGTGCTGACCAACGCGGCTGGAGGACTGCGGCCATGTTTATAGTCCTCCCACCTCTCTATGATCCCTCCCACCTCTCTATGGTTCCTCCCAGTCCTCCCACATCTCTATGATCCCTCTCTATGATCCCATATCTCTATGGTTTCTCTATGTGTTTAATCCATCTCTATGATCCTTCTCTATGGTCCCTCCCATGTCTCTATGGTTCCAGTCCTCCCACGTCTCTATGGTTCTTCTCTATGGTTCCAGTTCTCCTACATCTCTATGATCCCTCTCTATGGTTCCAGTCCTCCCACGTCTCTATGGTTCCTCTCTATGGTTCCTCTCAGTCCTCCCATGTCTCTATGGTTCCTCTCTATGATCCCAGGTCTCTATGGTTCCTCCCAGTCCTCCCACCTATGCTTCCTCCCATCTCTCTATGGCTCCAGTCCTCCCATCTCTCTATTGTTCCAGTCCTCCCACCTCTCTATGATCCCACGTATCTATGGCTCCTCTGAGTCCTCCCACGTCTCTATGGTTCCTCTCTATGGTTCCAGTCCTCCCACCTCTCTATGGTCCCTCTCTATGGTTCCCCCTACAGTCCTCCCACCTATGGTTCCTCCCACCTCTCTATGGTCCCTCCCATGTCTCTATGGTACCTCTGAGTCCTCCCAGGTCTCTATGGTTAGTCTCTATGGTTATACTCTATGGTTATTCTCTATGGTTAATCCATCTCTATGGTAGGTGGTGACCCCCATCCGTACACTGCGGTTACTGGGTGTCCATACGCTGGTGCTGACCAACGCAGCTGGAGGACTGCGGCCATGTTTATAGTCCTCCCACGTCTCTATGATCCCTCTCTATGATCCCACATCTCTATGGTTCCTCTGAGTCCTCCCACCTCTCTATGGTTCCTCTCTATGATCCCAGGTCTCTATGGTTCCTCCCAGTCCTCCCACGTCTCTATGATCCCTCTCTATGATCCCTCCCAGGTCTCTATGGTTCCAGTCCTCCCACCTCTCTATGATCCCTCTCTATGGTTCCTCTGAGTCCTCCTACATCTCTATGGTCCCTCTCTATGGTTCCTCTCTATGGTTCCAGTCCTCCCACCTCTCTATGGTCCCTCCCATGTCTCTGTGGTTCCAGTCCTCCCACCTCTCTATGATCCCTCTCTATGGTTCCTCCCAGTCCTCCCACATCTCTATGGTCCCTCTCTATGAGATCCCTCTCTATGGTTCCTCCCCTCCATCTTTAAAGTCCTCCCACCTCTCTATGGTTCCTCTGAGTCCTCCCACGTCTCTATGGTTCCTCTCTATGGTTCCTCCCAGTCCTCCTTGGTCTCTATGGCTCCAGTCCTCCCACATCTCTATGGTTCCTCTCTATGGTTCCAGTCCTCCTACATCTCTATGGTTCCTCCCAGTCCTCCCACGTCTCTATGGTTCCTCTCTATGATCCCTCCCAGGTCTCTATGGCTCCTTCCAGTCCTCCCACCTCTCTATGATCCCACGTCTCTGTGGTACCTCTGAGTCCTCCCACATCTCTATGGTTCCTCTCTATGGTCCTTCCCACCTCTCTGTTGTTCCAGTCCTCCCACCTCTCTATGATCCCTCCCAGGTCTCTATGGTTCCAGTCCTCCCACATCTCTATGGTTCCTCTGAGTCCTCCCAGGTCTCTATGGTTAGTCTCTATGGTTATTCTCTATGGTTAATCCATCTCTATGGTAGGTGATGACTCCCATCCGCACCCTTCGCCTGCTGGGTGTCCATACGCTGGTGCTGA
This sequence comes from Coturnix japonica, assembly GCF_001577835.2. Classification (NCBI taxonomy): domain Eukaryota; kingdom Metazoa; phylum Chordata; class Aves; order Galliformes; family Phasianidae; genus Coturnix; species Coturnix japonica. Next base: position 6,165 of record NW_015440275.1, on the reverse strand, counting down.
CCAACGCAGCTGGAGGACTGCGGCCATGTTTATAGTCCTCCCACCTCTCTATGATACCTTCCAGGTCTCTATGGTTCCTCCCAGTCCTCCCACATCTCTATGGTCCCTCTCTATGGTTCCTCTCTATGATCCCATGTCTCTATGGTTCCAGTCCTCCCACGTCTCTATGATCCCACGTCTCTATGGTTCCTCTCTATGGTTCCTCTCTATGATTCTTCTCTATGGTTCCTCTGTCCTCTCTATAGTTACAGTCCTCCCACCTCTCTATGGTCCCTCTCTGTGATCCCAGGTCTCTATGGTTCCTCTCTATGATCCCTCCCAGGTCTCTATGGTTCCTACCAGTCCTCCCACGTCTCTATGGTTAGTCTCTATGGTTCCTCTCTATGATCCCAGGTCTCTATAGTTCCTCCCAGTCCTCCCACATCTCTATGATTCCTCTCTATGATCCCTCCCAGGTCTCTATGGTTCCAGTCCTCCTACATCTCTATGATCCCTCACAGGTCTCTATGGTTTCCCCTACAGTCCTCCCACCTATGGTCCCTCCCAGCCAACTCTATGGTACCTCTGAGTCCTCCCACCTCTCTATGGTTAGTCTCTATGGTTAGTCTCTATGGTTATACTCTATGGTTATTCTCTATGGTAGGTGGTGACCCCTATCCGCACACTGCGGTTGCTGGGTGTCCACACGCTGGTGCTGACCAACGCAGCTGGAGGACTGCGGCCATGTTTATAGTCCTCCCACCTCTCTATGATCCCACGTCTCTATGATTCCTCTGAGTCCTCCCACGTCTCTATGGTTCCTCTCTATGGTTCCAGTCCTCCTACATCTCTATGGTTCCAGTCCTCTCACCTCTCTATGATCCCTCCCAGGTCTCTATGGTTCCTCTGAGTCCTCCCACATCTCTATGGTTCCAATCCTCCCACATTTCTATGGTTCCTCCCTATGGTTCCTTCCAGTCCTCCCATCTCTCTATGGTTCCAGTCCTCCCACGTCTCTATGGTTCCTCCCCTCCATCTTTAAAGTCCTCCTACCTCTCAATGGTTCCAGTCCTCCCAGGTCTCTATGGTACCTCTGAGTCCTCCCACGTCTCTATGGTTCCTCTCTATGGTTAATTCATCTCTATGATCCCTCTCTATGATCCCTCCCAGGTCTCTATGGTTCCTCTCAGTCCTCCCATCTCTCTATAGTTCCTCCCAGTCCTCCCACATCTCTATGGTTCCTCTCTATGGTTCCAGTCCTCCTACATCTCTATGATCCCTCCCAGGTCTCTATGGTTCCTCTCAGTCCTTCCATGTCTCTATGGCTCCAGTCCTCCCACCTCTCTATGATCCCAGGTCTCTATGGTTCCTCTGAGTCCTCCCAACCTCTCTATTCGGTCCCTCTCATGGTTTCCTCTCTTATGCGTTCGCTCTGAGTCCTCCACCTCTCTATTTGGGTTCCTCTTCTATGGCTTTAGTTCCTTGGTTATTCTCTATGGTAAGGTAGGTGACTCCCATCCGTACACTGCGGTTGCTGGGTGTCCATTACGGCTGGTGGCTGACCAACGCAGCTGAGGACTGGCGGCATGTTATAGTCCTCCCAACCTCTCATGAATCCCTCCCAGGTTCTCTATGGTCCTCCCCAGTCCTCCCACATCTCTATGATCCCTTCCCTATGACCCTTTCCCAGGTCTCTATGTTTCCATCCCGTAGTCCTTCGCCAAGTCTCTATGCGTTCCTCTCTATGACCCTTCCAGGGTCTCTATGGTTTCCTCCCAGTCCTTCCCATCTCTCTATTCGTTTCCTTCTCAGTCCTTCCCATGTCTCTATGGCTTCCAGTCCTCCACATCTCTTATTGGTTCCTCCTAGTCCTCCCATGTCTCTATGGTTCCTCTCTATGATCCCTCTCTATGGTTCCTCCCAGTCCTCCCACCTCTCTATGATCCCTCCCAGGTCTCTATGGTTTCCTCTCAGTCCTTCCATGTCTCTATTGGCTCCAGTCCTCCCACCTCTCTATGATCCCAGGTCTCTATGGTTCCTCTCTATGGTTCCTCTGAGTCCTCCCACCTCTCTATGGTCCCTCTCTATGGTTCCTCTCTATGGTTCCTCTGAGTCCTCCCACATCTCTATGGTTCCTCTCTATGGTTATTCTCTATGGTTCCTCTGAGTCCTCCCACATCTCTATGATCCATCTCTATGATCCATCTCTATGGTAGGTTGTTACTCCCATCCGTACCCTTCGCCTGCTGGGTGTCCATACGCTGGTGCTGACCAACGCTGCTGGAGGACTGCGGCCATGTTTCCAGCCGGGTCATTTAATGGTCATCAAGGATCACATCGACTTAATGGGGCTCAGCGGGAGGAACCCGCTGGTGGGACCCAATGATGAGAGGTGGGTCATTAATTAATGGGGTCATTAATTAATGGGGTTAATTAGGGGTTAATTAGCCATTATTAGGGGTATTAATGGGGTTATTAGGGCTATTAATGGGGTATTAGGGCTATTAATGGGGTGTATTAGGGGGTTATAGGGTCATTAATGGGGTCTATTAGTCATTAATGGGGTTATTAGGGGTTATTAGGGCTATTAATGGGTTATTAATGGATTATTAGGGGTTATTAGGGGTAATTAATGGGTTATTAGGGCTATTAATGGGTTATTAATGGGGTTATTAGGGGTTATTAGGGATATTAATGGGGTTATTAGGGGTTATTAGGGCTATTAATGGGGTTATTAATGGGTTATTAGGGCTATTAATGGGGTGTATTAGGGGTTATAGGGTCATTAATGGGGTCTATAAGTCATTAATGGGGTTATTAGGGGTTATTAGGGCTATTAATGGGTTATTAATGGGTTTATTAGGGGTTATTAGGGGGTTATTAGGGCTATTAATGGGGTATTAATGGGTATTAGCGCTATTAATGGGTAATTAGGGATCATTAGAGGCTATTAATGGGGTTATTAATGGGTTATTAATGGGGTATTAGGGCTATTAATGGGGTTATTAGGGGTTATATGGGGTTTTTAATGAGGTATTAATGGGTTATTAGTGGGTTATTAGGGCTATTAATTGGGTTGTTATGGGTTATTAGGGTTATTAATGGGGTTATTAATGGGTTATTAGGGTTATTAATGGGGTATTAGGGGTTATTAGTGGGTTATTAGGGCTATTAATGGGGTTATTAGGGCTATTAATGGGGTTATTAGGGGTTATTAGGGGTTAATTAGCCATTATTAATGGGTTATTAGGGCTATTAATGGGTTATTAGGGGTTATTAGGGCTATTAATGGGTTATTAGGGCTATTAATGGGTTATTAGGGCTATTAATGGGGTTATTAGGATTATTAATGGGTCATTAGTGGGTTTATTAGGGCTATTAATGGGTTATTAATGGGTTATTAGGGGGGTTTATGGGGGTTTATGGGGTTATTAATGGGTTATTAGGGCTATTAATGGGGTATTAATGGGTTATTAGGGGTTATTAGTGGGGTATTAGGGGTAATTAATGGGTTATTAGGGCTATTAATGGGGTTATTAGGGGTTAATTTGCCATTATTAGGGTTATTAGTGGGGTTATTAGGGCTATTAATGGGGTATTAATGGGGTTATTAGGGTTATTAGTGGGGTTATTAGGGGTTATTAGGGGTTAATTAGCCATTATTAATGGGTTATTAGGGGTATTAATGGGTTATTAGGGTTATTAGTGGGTTATTAATGGGTTATTAGGGGTTATTAAAGCTATTAATGAGGTTATTAGGGGTTATTAGGGCTATTAATGGGGTTTTAATGGGTTATTAGGGGTTATTAGGGCTATTAATGGGGTTATTAGGGGTTATTAGTGGGTTATTAGTGGGGTTATTAGGGGTAATTAATGGGTTATTAGGGCTATTAATGAGATATTAGGGGTTAATTAGCCATTATTAGGGTTATTAGTGGGGTTATTAGGGGTATTAATGGGGTATTAGGGCTATTAATGGGTTATTAGGGCTATTAATGGGGTTATTAGGGGTTATTAGGGCTATTATTAGGGCTATTAATGGGGTTATTAGGGCTATTAATGGGGTATTAGTGGGTTATTAGGGTTATTAATGGGGTTATTAGGGGTTATAGGGTCATTAATGGGTCTATAAGTCATTAATGGGGTTATTAGGGGTTATTAGAGGCTATTAATGGGTTATTAATAGGTTATTAAGGCTATTAATGGGTTATTAATGTGTTATTAGGGGTTATTAGGGGGTAATTATGGGGTAATTAGGGGGTAATAAGGGGTTATTAGGGGTATTAATGGGTTATTAATGGGTTATTAGTGGCTATTAATGGGTTATTAGTGGGTTATCAGGGTTATTAATGGGGTTATTAGGGGTAATTAATGGGGTCATCAAGGATCACATCGATTTAATGGGGCTCAGCGGGAGGAACCCGCTGGTGGGACCCAATGATGAGAGGTCATTAATTAATTAATGGATATTAATTAATGGGGTTAATTAGGGGTTATTAGGGGTATTAATGGGTTATTGGGGGTTATTAGGGCTATTAATGGGGTTATTAGGGCTATTAATGGGTTATTAGGGCTATTAATGGGGTTATTAGGGCTATTAATGGGGTATTAGTGGGTTATTAGGGCTATTAATGGGGTATTAATGGGGTATTAGGAGGTAATAAGGGGTTATTAGGGGTTATTAGGGCTATTAATGGGTTATTAATGGGGTATTAGGGGGTAATAAGGGGTTATTAGGGGTTATTAGGGGGTTATTTGGGGGGTTTATGGGGTTATTAGGGCTATTAATGGGGTTATTAGGGGTTATTAGGGGTTAATTAGCCATTATTAATGGGTTATTAGGGGTATTAATGGGTTATTAATGGGTTATTAGGGCTATTAATGGGGTTATTAGGGGTTATTAGGGAGTAATTAGCCATTATTAATGGGGTTATTAGGGCTTATTAGGGTATTAATGGGGTATTAATGGGGTTATTAGGGGATATTAGGGTTATTAATGGGGTATTAGGGGTAATTAATGGGTTATTAGGGCTATTAATTGGGTATTAATGGGTTATTAATGGGTTATTAGGGCTATTAATGGGGTTATTAGGGGTTAATTAGCTATTATTAGGGTTATTAGTGGGGTTATTAGGGGTATTAATGGGGTATTAATGGGTTATTAGAGCTATTAATGGGGTTATTAGTGTTATTAGGGTTATTAATGGGGCTATTAGGGGGTTATTAGGAGTAATTAAGGGTTATTAATGGGTTATTAGGGGTTATTAGGGCTATTAATGGGTTATTAGGGCTATTAATGGGGTTATTAGGATTATTAATGGGGTATTAATGGGGTTATTAGGGGTTATTAGGGTTATTAATGGGGTTATTAGGGTTATTAATGGGTTATTAGGGGTTATTAGGGGTTAATTAGCCATTATTAATGGGTTATTAGGGCTATTAATGGGGTATTAGGGGTTATTAGGGGGGTTTATGGGGGGTTATGGGGTTATTAATGGGTTATTAGGGCTATTAATTGGGTATTAATGGGTTATTAATGGGTTATTAGGGCTATTAATGGGGTCATTAGGGGTTATTAGGGCTATTAATGAGGTTATTAGGGGTTATTAGGGGTAATAAGGGGTTATTAGGGGTTATTAATGGGGTTATTAGGGCTATTAATGGGTATTAATGGGGTTATTAGGGGTTATTAGTGAATTATTAGTGGTTAATAGGGGACTATTAGGGGTTATTAGTGGGTTATTAGGGCTATTAATGGGGTATTAATGGGGTTATTAGGGGTTATTAGTGGGTTATTAATGGGTTATTAGGGCTATTAATGGGTTATTAGGGCTATTAATGGGGTATTAGTGGGTTATTAGGGCTATTAATGGGGTTATTAGGGGGTTTATAGGATTGTTAATGGGGTTTATAAGTCATTAATGGGGTTATTAGGGGTTATTAGGGCTATTAATGGGGTATTAATGGGTTATTAGGGGTTATTAGTGGGTTATTAGGGGCTATTAATGGAATTATTAGGGGTTATTAGGGGTTATTAATGGGTTATTAGGGCTATTAATGGGGTTATTAGGATTATTAATGGGGTATTAATGGGGTTATTAGGGTTATTAGTGGGGTTATTAGGGGTTAATTAGCCATTATTAATGGGTTATTAGGGCTATTAATGGGTTATTAGGGCTATTAATG
>NW_015440274.1:12390-15737 GCF_001577835.2 Coturnix japonica | reverse complement strand
CTATGGGGTTCTATGGGGCAGAGGGGGGTATCTATGGGGTTCTATGGGGCAGATGGGGTGTATCTATGGGGCAGGTTGGGGGTCACCCACCTCGTAATGGGGGGGGCACCCAGAGCTCCCCCAGCCTCAGGTCGCAGCCCCTCCATGTACTGAAGCCCCACGAGGCCAGAGCGAAGCCCCCCAGGGGGGGGGACCCTATAGATATATAGGGTGGCCCTATAGATCTATAGGATACTATAGACCTATATATGGGGGCCCTATATATGGTGGGGGGGGCCACAATTGGAGACCCCCCCCACCCCATAATCCTCTATGACCCCCATATCCCCCCCCCATATACTATATAGGAGCCTATAGACCTATAGCATAGACCTATATATGGAGGGGGGTCATCTATAGGGCACTATAGACCTATATATGGGGGGGGTCACCTATAGGACCCTATAGACCTATATATGGGGGGGCACCTATAGGACCCTATAGACCTATATATGGGGGGGGGTCACCTATAGGACCCTATAGACCTATATATGGGGGTCACTCACCGTTGCTCTCAGCCACCAGGACCACGGGGGGGGGGTCGGCTCCATTGAGTGTATTGAGCAGAGCTGGGGGGGGGGGACCCCATTGACCCCATTGATCCCCATTAATCCCATTGACCCCCATTGATCCCATTGATCCCCATTGATCCCATTGACCCTCATTGATCCCCATTGATCCCATTGATCCCATTGATCCCCATTGATCCCCATTGATCCCATTGACCCCCATTAATCCCATTGATCCCCATTGACCCCCATTGATCCCATTAATCCCCATTGATCCCATTGATCCCATTGACCCCCATTGATCCCATTGATCCCCATTGACCCCCATTGATCCCATTAATCCCCATTGATCCCATTGATTCCATTAATCCCCATTGATCTCTATTGATCCCCATTGACCCCCATTGATTCCCATTGATTCCCACTGACCCCCATTAATCCCATTGATCCCCATTGACCCCCATTGACCCCCATTGACCCCCATTGATCCCCATTGATCCCATTGATCCCCATTGATCCCCACTGACCCCCATTGATCCCCATTAATCACCATTGATCCCATTGATCCCCATTGACCCCCATTGATCCCATTGACCCCCATTGATCCCCATTGATCCCATTGATCCCATTGATCCCCATTGATCCCCACTGACCCCCATTGATCCCATTGACCCCCATTGATCCCATTGATCCCATTGATCCCCATTGATCCCATTGATCCCATTGACCCCCATTAATCCCCATTGATCCCCATTAATCCCCACTGATCCCATTAATCCCATTGATCCCATTGACCCCCATTGATCCCCATTGATCTCCATTGATCCCCATTGATCCCATTGACCCCCATTGATCCCATTAATCCCCATTAATCCCCATTGATCCCCATTAATCCCCATTGATCCCATTGACCCCCATTGATCCCCATTGACCCCCATTGATCCCATTGATCCCCATTGATCCCCATTGACCCCCATTGATCTCTATTGACCCCCACTGATCCCATTGATCCCCATTGATTCCCATTGACCTGTATTGATCCCCATTGATTCCCTATTGATCCCCATTGATTCCCATTGACCCCCATTGATCTCTATTGACCCCCATTGATCCCCATTGATAACATTAATCCCCATTGATCCCATTGATCCCCATTGACCCTCATTGATCCCCATTGACCCCCATTGATCCCATTGATCCCATTAATCCCCATTGATCCCCATTGATCCCATTGACCCCCATTAATCCCCATTGATCCCCATTAATCCCCATTGATCCCCATTGATTCCATTGATCCCATTGACCCCCATTGATCCCATTGATCCCATTGACCCCCATTGACCCCCATTGATCCCATTAATCCCCATTGACCCCGATTGACCCCCATTGATCCCATTGATCCCCATTAATCCCCATTGATCCCATTGACCCCCATTGACCCCCATTGATCCCATTAATCCCATTGATCCCATTGATCCCCATTGACCCCCATTGATCCCCATTGATCCTCATTGATCCCATTAATCCCCATTGACCCCATTGATTCCATTGATCCCATTGACCCCCATTGATTCCCATTGATCTCTATTGACCCCCATTGATCCCCATTGATCCCATTAATCCCCATTGACCCCCATTGATCCCCATTGATCCCATTAATCCCCATTGACCCCCATTGATCCCATTGATCCCCATTGATCCCATTAACCCCCATTGATCCCATTGACCCCCATTAATCCCCATTGATCCCCATTAACCCCCATTGACCTCCATTGATTCCCATTGATCTCTATTGACCCCCATTGATCCCATTGATCCCATTGACCCCCATAGACCCCCATTAATCCCCATTGATCCCATTGATCCCCATTGATCCCCATTGACCCCCATTGATCCCATTGATCTCTATTGACCCCCATTGATCCCATTGATCCCCATTGATCCCCATGGATCCCATTGATCCCATTGACCCCCATTGATCCCATCGATCCCCATTGATCCCCATTGACCCGCATTGATCCCCATTGATCCCATTGATCCCATTAATCCCATTGATCCCCATTGATCCCATTGATCCCCATTCACCCCCATTGATCCCCATTGATCCCATTGATCCACATTGATCCCATTGATCCCCATCGATCCCATTGATTCCCATTGACCCCCATTGATTCCCATTGACCCCCATTGATCCCCATTAATCCCCATTGATCCCCATTGATTCCCATTGACCCCCATTGATCCCATTGATCCCCATTAATCCCCATTGACCCCCATTGATCCCATTGATCCCTATTAATCGCCTTTGATCCCCATTAACCCCCATTGATCCCATTGACCCCCATTAATCCCCATTGATCCCCATTGATCCCATTGATCCCATTGATCCCCATTGATCCCATTGATCCCATTGACCCCCATTGATCCCATTGATCCCATTGATCCCCATTGACCCCCACTGACCTCCATTGATCCCATTGATCTCCATTGACCCCCATTACCCCCATTGATCCCATTGACCCCCATTAATCCCCATTGATCCCCATTAATCCCCATTGATCCCATTGACCCTCATTGATCCCATTGATCCCCATTGATCCCATAGATCTCCATTGAACCCCATTGATCCCATTGATCCCCATTGACCCCCATTAACCCCCATTGATCCCATTGATCCCCATTGACCCCCACTGACCTCCATTGATCCCATTGATCTCCATTGACCCCCATTGACCCCCATTGATCCCATTGACCCCCATTGATCCCCATTGATCCCACTGATCCCCATAGACCCCCATT
>NW_015440274.1:10187-12365 GCF_001577835.2 Coturnix japonica | reverse complement strand
ACCCCCATTAACACCCATTGATCCCATTGATCCCCATTGATCCCATTGACCCCCATTGATTCCCATTGATCTCTATTGACCCCCATTGATCCCCATTGATAACATTAATCCCCATTGCTCCCCATTGATCCCATTGACCCCCATTGATTCCCATTGACCCCCATTGACCCCCATTGATTGCCTGGGGGGGGGTTTAGGCCTCACCCTCCTCACTCACAGGCCTCGCCCCCCCCTCAATTTCAGCCCATTCCTAAAGCACAAAAACACCGACATTAACGTGTTAATCCCCCCATAATGTGTTTATATGGGGCTGTAGGACCCCTTACGACCCCTTATTACCCCCCAGATCCCCCCCTATACCCGTAATAGACGGAACAATTCGGGGGCGTCCGCCCTATTCCAGGCCCGGACCTCCCACCCCATTGTAGGCCTCAGTCCTCCCTCGATCCCACAATGCATTGCGGCGCGGGGGGGGTGGGGGAGGCGCTCTGAACTTCCGGTCGTCTCTATGGTATGTGACGTCACCGAGAGTTTAAAGGGGAGGGAGGCCTATATCCCACAATGCATTGCGGCTGGGGAGGTGGGGGAGGCGCTCTGAACTTCCGGTCGTCTCTATGGTATGTGACGTCACCAAGATCTTAAAGGGGAATTGGGGGTCTATATCCCACAATGCATTGCGGCGGGGAGGCGCTCCGAACTTCCGGTTGTCTCTCCGCTCCTCTCTATGGTGTGTGACGTCACCGGGTCTTAAAGGGGAAGTGGGGGGGGGGGGCGGTTCCAATGATCCCAAAATGGCCCTAAATGGCCCCAAAATGGCACTAAAATGGCTCAAATGGCCCCAATATTGAGTCAGAAGTCCCCAAAATGGCCCTAAAATGCCTCAAAGTGGCCCTAAAATGGCCCTAAAATGGATAAAATGGCCACAAAATGGAGTCAGAATGCCCCAAAATGGCCCTAAAATGGCTCAAATGGCTCCAAAATGGTCCTAAATTGGCCCTAAAATGGCTCAAATGGCCCCAAAATGGAGTCAGAGGGCCCCAAAATGGCCCTAAAATGCCTCAAAGTACTCAAAGACCCCCCTCAAAGTAGGGGGTCATTATGGGGTCTTTAAGCCCATTTTAGGGTTCTTTATGGGGTCTTTAAGCCCATTTGGGGTCATTCTCCCCATTTTAGGGGGTCTTTATGGGGTCTTTAAGCCCATTTTGGGGTCAATCTGCCCATTTTAGGGGTCTTTATGGGGTCCTCGTGCCAATATTGGGGTCAATACGACTCATTTAGGGGTCTTTTTGGGGTCTTTGAGCCCATTTTGGGGTCACTTTGACCATTTTAGGGGATTTTATGGGGTCCTTGTGCCAATATTGGGGTCTTTGAGCCCATTTTGGGGTCAATCTATCCATTTTAGGGGGTCTTTATGGGGTCTTTAAGCCCATTTTGGGGTCATTCTGCCCATTTATGGGGTCTTTATGGGGTCTTTAAGCCCATTTTGGGGTCACTCTGCCCATTTTAGGGGTCTTTATGGGGTCTTTAAGCCCATTTTGGGCTCATTCTCCCCATTTTAGGGGGTCTTTATGGGGTCCCCATACTCATTTAGGGAGCAGGGGCGGGATTCGAACCCGCGTCCTTCCGCTCCCTTAGCCACCCCCCCTTATTTACATAACCACGCCCCTTATCCACACAACAACGGATCATTTACATAACCACGCCCCCGTCTATACACGCCACTCACCCTTATTTGCATAACCACGCCCCCTCAAGGAAATCAACTCCACATGTGGATAGCCACGCTCCTTATTTGCATAACCACGCCCCTTATGCAAACCGAATCCCATATATGGATAACAACGCGCCATTATTTACATAACCACGCCCCTTATACAAACCGAACCCCATATATGGTTAATCCCGGCCCCTTATTTACATAACCCCGCCCCCTTTTGCCGCTTTCCCGCCAGGCGGGGTTGATTTGGCGCGCGGTAGCGTGGCCGAGCGGTCTAAGGCGCTGGATTTAGGCTCCAGTCCCCGAGGGGACGTGGGTTCGAATCCCACCGCTGCCAACAAGGGGGGGATCGAGACCCTCCTTTTATGGACCCTATTAACCCCCATTAAGGTCCTGGAAGGGGCATTGTGGACCCTATTAACCCTATAAAGGTCCTGGAAGGGGCATTGTGGACCCTATTA
>NW_015440274.1:1243-10162 GCF_001577835.2 Coturnix japonica | reverse complement strand
CCCACTGCAGCCCTCTTGGTCAGAGGGAAGGGGCTGCTGTCCTGGATGTGGAGGTTACACCCGCTGACAGCAGAGGCAGCGGCACACGCAGGGCCTCTGTGGAAAACTGCAACGGAGCAGGGCTGACGTGAGGATGCCCTTACAAATTTACTGCACAGTGATCCTAACAGTGGTAGTTATAGTGTCTAAAATTATGGCATTTTATGCAAAAAAAAAAACATACACAAAACAAAAACAAAAACAAAACAAAAAAAACAAAAAGATAATTTTCTCTTCTCAGTCTTGCTGATGCTCCTATCCCCTGTACTGACGCACATTCACCATGACCTATAGCCTCACTGGCTCCAGATCATTTCAGACCCTGCTCAGGCATAGTTAGTGGCTGAAAGTTACCTCGGTAGCTCTCCTGTGTGTTTATGTTTAGTTCCGTGCTTGAGAGAAACTGTACTGGGAAGAACCGCGTGGTTGCTGTTGAGGCTGACGCTTTCCTCCCGATGAGCTCCAACCTAAAAGGAAAGCAAAGCAAATATTTCTGTCACAGATTCAATTCAAGAACAGTCCAAAAACCAGAATTTTAAAGGATAAAATATGTGCTGGGTGACGAGGTTCAGAACTCAGGCTGTTACTTCAGCAAGGAAAGATTTAGCTGAAAGATGCTGACAGTGTGCCACTTGACAGCAGCATATTGGATTACGCCGCGCTCCAAGCAATGACCAGCACCTGTCTGGAATAACATGTACACTCCAGTTTCTCATGATTGCCACAGAAAACTACAAATTTCATTACGTTTTAACCGGGGTAAGACTCAGTTAAGTATTAGATGATGAAGGTGCTACAACTGCTCAACTGCAGGCTACGATATCTGAGCCCCAATGGAAAGTCACAGGGAGCTGTAATTTTCACTGCATGTGAATGGCTTTATATACCACATGGACAAAGCATTATTTATATAGATACACATTTAAATACCACAAAAACATCTCATTTTTTAATCGCTGAAACAGGATTAGAAGAGAACCAGATCTAATTTCAGAATGTTATTTTATTTGCTTCAGTATTTTCCTCTCGTTCTCCTCCTTTCTCACCTACACACACTTCACTCTGTCCCATCACTGCACTGGATGGTACCAAAGTAACCCAGCTTTGGAAGCTTTTGATTTAAAGAGCACAAAAGTCCCTTAAATATTTATAATACGACCAACGCAATACAATTAACCAGTTAAAAAATCATAAGAACAAAGATGAGGGATCACACTATACATTGTTACGTACAAGAACTGCCTGCAGATGAAGCTTTTTACTGGAACGGTAGCAAACATGTCAACTAGAGATTAAGCCTTTAATTAAATAGGTTTATTGCCTGGAGTTACACATGAGAACCACTGTTTTTCATAAATCCTTCAATCCTAGTAAACTGCTGAGCTTTGAATCCCTCTTGAGTATTAATGCAGCTTTTACCTTTCATGTCTTAGTATGGATTTTACCCAGAGAGAGATAAATACCCTTATGCAAGTTTATCCTTTGTTTAATATACACTCGTTCCTGTAAGCTAACACAGGAACAGAAACGGAACGGGGCCCCCCAACCCACTCATCCATTCAAGTTAGTATTATAGTTGGGTATAAGGCGAGACCTGCAGAGAAATTATTGATACGATTAATTATAGATAATAGATTATCCTATAAGTTTTCTCAACTACGGGCTCGCACCAGCCTAGTGAAGCGGCTCCCGAGGGAGCAGCCCGTCCCACTGCAGAGCACAGCCGTGCTGCACGAGCTCCGAACGGAGCTAGAAACCGGGCGGACACCTGCTGCGGTCAATATAATAAACTAAAGTATGCTATAATAAGTATATATATATTTGCAGTTAGTGAAATTAATAATAAGTAGTAGATGTATGATTTTAATTTAAATCAATAAAAGCTCATAAAGATATAATTACTATCTACTCATAAGATTCATTTAATAGTGAATGCATGAGTTTTTTTTCAGTGATATATTATGATCTATAAGATGATATATAGATGAGTATATAGCTTCAGCCTAGAGGCAACAGAGATACTTATGATTGAATAATAGGCAGAAAACTAGGATCTAAGTTGAATAGGAACATAATAATTATATATACAATATATATTGCCAAATACATTTACTCTACATGTCTGTTGAAACAGGTTTATAAACCCAAAGCACGCTATGTAGATTAATGAGATCCGTGCAGGGTCGTGGCGAGCGTGCAGAATGACTGTGTTGTTGATCTCTGATGGTGACACGGGGGATACCAAGGGGGGCTCAGGTATCTTATATTAAACGATAATAGATATTTTACGAACGAATGGAGTTGAGTGACTCACACCCCGCAAGCCAGGAGTCCATCTAGGTCATCTTCTGACAGACCCACACAGTGACGGCTCAGGGCTTCATCTAGCAGCTCGTCCACAGAAGGTGAAGTAAGTCTGCTTTGCTTATTGCCCTAGTGCTCACATTTCACAAGAAGAAAAAAAGACCCCAGTGTTTATGTTTAAATGGAGCACAACTTTTGAGCTTCCCTGACATCTTCTGAAAGACATTCCATACCACCACCACGTCTTTTCCTTATTTTGGCACGACACTATATATATGTAATGAGTATCTCTATATGTATGATAAAAATTATATAACTATGAGAATATAGACGATCTCTATATATGCAATTATATAATTATATTCATATATCAGGTGAAGTCATCATGTGTGCCCGCGTCTGCTTCTCCTCATGCCTGACTGGCCCCTCGCGTGCTGCTGTCACAGAACTCCCGACAGACCTCAAGCAACGGGACGGGCAGCTGCTGTATCTGAATGCATTTACATGCGGTATCCAGCCCTGCATGCTGGCTCCCCTGGGGCCTTTTGCCAGAGGCGGAGGGGCGGCTCAAGCTGCAATCTGGACTATTTCAGCATAATGACGTTAGCAGAGCTCTCTTTGTAACCCGATTCCTCCCACGAATGTTTCTCCTCCACTTCCTGGCGCACGCAGCTCTCCCAGCGCCCACCATCCCTGCACAGCGCTCGGCCAGTGGCTGCACCAGCAGCGGGTCCTGTAGGGCCGCTATCGGCACACAGCTGTGCCTGGCCCAGCACTGAGAGCCACCACGGGACCATGGCAGGCCTAGTGCCAGGCGAGAACGTCGTCCCACCTCACAGCCGCAGCATGGTGTGCGGGTCCCCAGGCAGCACTTCTGATGTGGGCTGTTAAAACTGCACTGTCCCACCAGTAATGACTTGCAGCAGTCAGTTCTATAAGGAAACTGAGTTAATTCATCCTCTCGTAAGCTGATGTAGCCTGATTTTGTGATATCTCTCTCCAATAAAACTGAATACTCTGTGCAGCGTAGAAGCACCAAAAAGCTGGATTGGGCTCACAAAGCTACAGTGTCAGGCCAGGATGTTTTAGAAACACTTTGAAAAGAGACCAGCCCAGAAATTGGGCCTGTTAAAAATACGTGTATGTAAATCACTCACATGTTCAATGAGGTGCATTTGTTCTCTATATAATTAAGAGCTAGTGAATAGTCAGGAATTACAGCAAGCCCAAGGTTTATCTCGGTCAGTAAAACCACAGCCTGCGACAAGCAGCACTCCTATATGCACAACTGCCCCGCTGCTGTATTTATTTGTAGGAGCAGACAGCCCACAGCATAATTGAGATCAGGAGGCATATGGCCTGGCCAATGCAGGTGAGGTCTGAGATCTAAAGCAGAGCACAAGGGCTCCGAGCTTTTGGACAGCAGAACAAAGCTGGGCAGCACATGGCGGGGATGGCACAGTGCTGCCTGCAGGACACGGCGATGCGGCGCAATGGAAACCTGCTGTTAATCACCGGCTCCGCTCGCGCTGCAGCTTGATAAAAGCCTTTACTCATATTCCCTCTTGGACTATCCAAGCATATTTAGAAATATATGCACTTCCCAAGCCACGCAGCCGCTTCGCCACAGTCACAGCATCATTTTAACTACAGCGAATGTAACAAAGACAGTCAAAGGACTGGAATGAGGATTTTTACATGGCAGACAGCTCAGAGCGGCCGGGAAGCCCAGCCTGGGCAGTTGGGCGACCGAGCCTTGTGTGCGGAGCGCCCGGTGCTGCGACTTGAGGGATGGTTCATCCTTACTGAGTTTCAGGCCTTTTATGTTATTTTTAATCAATTCAGGCTGTTCTTTTTTCCATTGTATTGCAATGACAAATAAAAAGCAGCTTGAATAAGAACAAAAAGACTTTACTTACCTTAACTTTTACAATAAATAGAATCAAAAAAACATAAAGGCCACTTAGCAAATATTGATGAGGTTGAGATATTAAAAATCTATTTGAATAAGTCTAATGGGCAGCCCAGCTAAAAAGAAAACAAGAACATTCGCAGTGAACAGGAAATGAAGTCAACCAGAGTTTTAAATAAATGTGGATGAAATTACGAAATGCTTAAAATTACACAATGTGATCTGGTTTAAGCTATTAATAAAAGGAGTTAAATTCTTATTTCCTGTACTTTTGAAAGTTTCATTTATTCACAGGGAATGAATTTATTCTTTTTCACATATTTCATTGACTAAAGAAAAAACTGTTTTGTAGGACAGTCTGACATTCGAAAACAAACCACTCAAGGAAGGTTTACTTTATTGGTGTCATGATTTATAGAAAAGAAAGCACAGGACAAGATAGAAAAAAAAACAATACCACCAACTAGGAGGGAAAAATTTAGCATGTTGCCATGTCCAGCATTACCACCTGGCCACCGGTAGCTGAGTTTCTAGTGAGCAGTAATTGACCACACCCAGACCACCTGAATTAGGTCAGTTTACAATTGGGGTGTTACACCACACGAATGGTGGCTGAACTCAACACCTCATCCTGTACAAGTGTAGGAACCTATTATGGTATGAGTAGAAATTGTAATTATGTGATGTGTATAGAAAAAATAGATTGGCCAAGTGATGTATTTTCACCAGAGTCCCTATTTTGACATATGTATGCTGACTACCATACTATTAATAGAGTGCGGTTATGGTTTACAGAGATATAGCTTATTCATAGGATAGAGCAAATCTTAGAAATAGATAGTGAGTGTAAGGGGGGAAGCGATATAAAATATAAAGGTGTAATGAAGCGACCAAAAGACAATTAATTACAACAATCTTTTGCATCTATGGCCAGTGATACGAAATAGATAAATCATAGATTTTGAAAAGACTACTGATTGCATGATACAGATTAAATAGAACGTTGAAGTATAACCATACAGAGAATATGAAACTTGCTGTATATGACTATGACCCATGAAAACCGTGCATCCAGTGGTTAGCTACGCATATGGGAAATGGCATCTAAGAGGGTGTGAACACTGGCTAACATGAAGAATGCCACCAACACTATGGATGACACAGGTGCTATTTTTGAGGTGACTTGCGGATAGGACGCATGAGAACGACTACTGCAGAGAGACATGTCTTCACTCTGCCTCTATAGAAATGGACCAATTATTAGTCCGATTTCAGGTCCGTTAAATCCTCTAATTTTAACGTTTCATATATAAAAAATAGTATTGATACTTTAAGTGACTTTTTTGTTTTTTAACAATAAAAATCTTGTGAAGTTAGGGTATAATGAAGGGAAATTATAAGAATCCCTTTATTAGATTTACCTTTCCTGTACAAAGCAAGTTTTATCTCCGTACTATAATAAAGAGCCTGCTTTTTTCTCAGAGTGCTGAATTTTCAATAGCAATGTGTGGGTACGAAGGTTCATTCATTGAACCTAGTATCGTTATATGTACCCAAGTGAGGTGTGACATAATCCAGATCTGAGACCTTAAATGCTAGCTGGAAGTAGGTATGTAGTTATAGTTTCTTACATTTTGTAGACACGTCCACTTTTTCTTTTGAGTTTATTATATTTAACTAGCCGAGCTTTGAATGATTTAGTCCATCTGTTCGCAAAACTTAAGTTTGCGTTTTCTCATGACGAACTGGAGTCATTCTGGTGGTGTGTATTGCTGAGAGGTGTGGGCTTAAGTGGATTTCTTGGTTTGTTTGTTTAATAGAGCATAAGGGTTCTTTTCAATGTGTATCTTTATTCTAGAAGTATTTAGGGGTTATTAATTGAGGAGTATTAAATTCTGGAATTGATGTAATCTTCTTCTTCTGAATGTGTTGAGGGTTAGCTGGATGATTGGAGGAGAGTTAATACAGGGTCAGTTCATTTATTAATGTTTTGCGAGCAGTTCTGAATATTACTATGGAGTTTGAGTGCCGAATGGGAAGAGCCTGAAATATTGTTGTATGTATTAGCTCGGGTATCTTATTTGAATGATCGGTGAATTTTGCTGTAGGTAAGTGCGAATTGTATATAGATTTAAGTGTATGGTCCTTTAAGTTATACTGTCCTGATTTTGGATATATCTGTGTTTTAGCTTCTTTTTTCTGAGTATTTTTTGAGGGGGATTGAGAGGGAAGTGAGAGTCAATGAGCATCTAGGGTTGTGGCATGAAGGGAGGTGTCTGGATGTGAAGGTGGGTAGGGGTGAATAAGTATTGTGATCTGAGTGGTCTTGTGGATCTATAAGGGGGGCGGGGGGGGGGGAAAGGTGAGGGGGAGGTGAGGGGGCGGGGCTGCGGGATGTGAGCCGGGGATGGTAGGGGGGCCGATCGTAAATCCGGGGATGTGGAGTCAATATGGTCCTGGACAGGATCAGTACGAATAGAAGCAAGAGGTCGTGATAAATATAGGAGGAGGAAGGTGGGAGGTTAGAGAGGATGAGCAAATGGGGGCAATGTGTGGAACTAATTAACCCGCCACATAGAGATCGCTGGGTTAAGGAGGCATTGTGCCCGCTTAGTAACCCCCATATAAGGTCCTGGAAGGGTCATTGTGGACACCTAATTAATACCCCAATAAAGGTCCTGAAGGGGCATTGTGGGACCCTATTAACCCCCATTAAGGTACCCTGGAAGGAGGGGGCATTAGGTGGACCCTAAGTTAACCACCCATTAAGTTCCGTCCTGGAAGGGGCATTGTGGACCCTATTAACCCCCATTAAGGTCCTGGAAGGGGCATTGTGGACCCTATTAACCCCATTAAGGTCCTGGAAGGGGCATTGTGGACCCTATTAACCCCATTAAGGTCCTGGAAGGGTCATTGTGGACCCTATTAACCCCCATTAAGGTCCTGGAAGGGGCATTGTGGACCCTATTAACCCCATAAAGGTCCTGGAAGGGTCATTGTGCCCCTATTAACCCCCATTAAGGTCCTGGAAGCTCATAGATGGATTAAAACAGCCTTTATTATACCCCATTAGTTACAATTGACCCCAATTACCCCATTAAGAACTATAGGGTTTTTGGGGGGGGGGACAATAAGACCCCCCCCATCCCCCTTCACCCCATAACCAACACCAATATAAGACCCCCCCCCCATTAACACATAGACCCCATAACATCCCCCCTGCCCCATAACCTCCCCCCTGCCCCATAACTTGGGGGGCAGAGGGTTCAGCCCCATAAGTAACACTCCCCCCCAACCTTCCCTGCCCCATAAGCTCACACAGCCCCCCCCCCCCCCCATAACCTCCCCCCTGCCCCATAACTTGGGGGGCAGGGTTCAGCCCCATAACCACCCCCCCAGCCCCATAACTTGGGGGGCAGAAGGTTCAGCCCCATAACCCCCCCTACCCTATACCTGGGGGTGGGTTCAGCCCCATAACCACCCCCCCAGCCCCATAACCCCCCCTACCCTATACATGGGGATGGATTCAGCCCTATAACCCCCCCTACCCTATATATGGGGGTGGGTTCAGCCCCATAACCCCCCCTACCCTATACATGGGGGTGGGTTTAGCCCCATAACCCCCTGCCCCATATCTTGGAATAGGGGTGGGGTTGAGGGGGTTCAGCCCCATAACCACCCCCCAGCCCCATAACTTGGAGGTTTCAGCCCCATAACCCCCCCCTACCCTATACATGGGGGTGGGTTTCAGCCCCATAACCACCCCCCCAGCCCCATAACCCCCCTACCCTATATATGGGGGTGGGTTCAGCCCCATAACCTCCCCTACCCTATACATGGGGGTGGGTTTCAGCCCCATAACCACCCCCCCAGCCCCATAACCCCCCCTACCCTATACATGGGGGGTGGGTTCAGCCCCATAACCCCCATAACTTGGGGGGTTTCAGCCCTATAACCCCCCTACCCAATACATGGGGATGGGTTTCAGCCCCATAACCACCCCCCAACCCCATAACCTCCCCTACCCTATACATGGGGATGGATTTAGCCCTATAACCCCCCCTACCCTATAAATGAGGATGGGTTCAGCCCCATAACCACCCCTACCCTATACATGGGGGTGGGTTCAGCCCCATAACCCCCCCCTACCCTATACATGGGGATGGGTTTCAGCCCCATAACCTCCACCCCCAGCCCCATAACCCCCCCCTACCCTATACATGGGGGTGGGTTCAGCCCCATAACCCCCCCTACCCTATACATGGGGGGTGGGTTCAGCCCCATAACCTCCCCTACCCCATAGTTGGGGGGTGGGTGGGGTTTCAGCCCCATAACCTCCACCCCCAGCCCCATAACCTCCCCTACCCTATACATGGGGGTGGGTTCAGCCCCATAACCACCCCCCAGCCCCATAACCCCCCTACCCTATACATGGGGGTGGGTTCAGCCCCATAACCCCCCCTACCCAATATATGGGGGTGGGTTCAGCCCCATAACCCCCCCTACCCTATATATGGGGGTGGGTTCAACCCCATAACCACCCCCCCAGCCCCATAACTTGGAGGTTTCAGCCCCATAACCCCCCCCTACCCTATACATGGGGATGGATTCAGCCCTATAACCCCCCCTACCCTATACATGGGGGTGGGTTCAGCCCCATAACC
>NW_015440274.1:0-1218 GCF_001577835.2 Coturnix japonica | reverse complement strand
GCTGCCCCATAGCTGCCCCATAGCTGCCCCATAGCCTTTAGTTGTCATCGTCGCTATCATCGGGGCTGATGGCCGGGCTGGTCAGGCTGTAGGTGGGCGACGTGGGGCTGTAACCCGGCGATGTGGGGCTGTAGGTGGAACCTTTGGGACTTGTGGGGCTGTAGGTGGGACTTGTGGGGCTGTACTTGGGACTTGTGGGGCTGTAGGTCGGAGATGTGGGGCTGTATTTGGGGCTGGTCGGGGTATAAACCGGAGATGTGGGGCTGTAGGTCGGACTTGTGGGGCTGTACTTGGGGGTGGTGGGGCTGTAGGTGGGGGATGTGGGGCTGTACTTGGGACTTGTGGGGCTGTACTTGGGGGATGTGGGGCTGTATTTGGGGCTGGTCGGGGTGTATTCGGGGCTGGACGGGGAATAACTGGGGGACGTGGGGGTGTATTTGGGGCTGGACGGGGAATAACTGGGGCTGGATGGGGAATAACTGGGGCTGGACGGGGTGTAGGTGGGGGATTGTGGGGTGTAACGGGGGCTGGATGGGGAATAACTGGGACTTGTGGGGCTGTAGCTGGGACTTGTGGGGCTGTAGCTTGGAGATGTGGGGCTGTAGTTGGGGCTGGTCGGGGTGTAATTAGGGGACGTGGGGCTGTAGCTGGGGGATGTGGGGCTGTAGCTGGGGCTGGTTGGGGTGTAATTGGGGGATGTGGGGCTGTAGTTGGGCGATGTGGGGCTGTAACTTGGACTTGTGGGGCTGTAGCTGGGACTTGTGGGGCTGTAGCTGGGAGATGTGGGGCTGTAGCTTGGACTTGTGGGGCTGTAACTGGGCGATGTGGGGCTGTAGCTGGGACTTGTGGGGCTGTAGCTCGGAGATGTGGGGCTGTAACTCGGACTTGTGGGGCTGTAACTCGGACTTGTAGGGCTGTAACTGGGACTTGTGGGGCTGTAGCTCGGAGATGTGGGGCTGTAGCTGGGACTTGTGGGGCTGTAGCTTGGAGATGTGGGGCTGTAGCTGGGCGATGTGGGGCTGTAGCTTGGACTTGTGGGGCTGTAGTTGGGACTTGTGGGGCTGTAGCTGGGAGATGTGGGGCTGTAGCTGGGAGATGTGGGGCTGTAGCTGGGGCTCTGTGGGGTGTAGCCCCCCGGGGAGCGGGGCTCGTAGGCCGGAGATGTGGGGCTGTAGCTGGGGGACATGGCACCACCTGTAAGTACAATATGGGGTCAGT
>NW_015440273.1:14095-15740 GCF_001577835.2 Coturnix japonica | reverse complement strand
AATAGATTTTTAATTTGGGGGGGTCCGCTATGGGGGTTTCAATGTTGTCCCCCCCCCCCCCCCCATAGATTCACGGATGCCGTGGAACGCATGTTTCGCATTTGACGAATTTACCAGGGAGAGACGAAAAAGGCCCCCCCCCTTGCCCCGGGTGGGACCCCCCCCCCCCCGGGGACCCCTTGGGGAATCCCCCCTGGGGGGGCAAAAAAAAAAAAAAAAAAAAAAAGGGGGGGGGGGCCTTCCGGGGGGGAATCTCCTATTTATGGCCCCAAAATGGCTCTAAATGGCCCTAATTGGCCCTAAATGAGCCTAAAATGGCCCTAAATGAACCCAAAATGGCAATAAATGAGCCCTAAATGACCCCAAATGGCCCTAAATGAGCACCAAAATGGCCTTAATTGACCCCAAATGGCCCTAAATGAGCCCAAAATGGCCTTAATTGACCCCAATTGGCCCTAAATTAGCCTAAAATGGCTTTAAATGAGCTCTAAATGGCCCTAAATGGCCCTAATTGACCCCAAATGGCCCTAAATGGCCCCAAAATGGCCCTAAATGGCCCCAAAATGGCAATAAATGAGCTCTAAATGACCCTAAATGGCCCTAATTGACCCCAATTGGCCCTAAATGGCCCCAAAATGGCCTTAAATGAGCCCAAAATGGCCCTAAATGACCCCAAAATGGCAATAAATGAGCCCCAAATGTCCCTAAATGAGCCCAAAATGGCCTTAAATGAGCTCTAAATGGCCCTACTTAACCCCAATTGGCCCTAAATGAGCCCAAAATGGCCCTATATGGCCCTAAATGACCCCAATATGGCAATAAATGAGCCCACAATGGCCCTAATTGACCCCAAATGGGTCTAAATGAGAGCCAAAATTGCCCTAAATGAGCCCAAAATGGCCTTAATTGACCCCAATTGGCCCTAAATGAGCCCAAAATGGCCCTAAATGAGCCTAAAATGGCCCTAAATGAGCCCCAAATGGCCCTAAATGAGCCTAAAATGGCCCTAAATGAGCCCCAAATGGCCCCAAATGAGCCCAAAATGGCCCTAAATGGCCCTAATTGAGCCCAAATGGCCCTAAAATGGCCCCAAAATGGCCCTAAATGAGCCCAAAATGGCAATAAATGAGCCCTAAAATGGCCCTAAATGGCCCTAATTGAGCCCCAAATTACCCTAACCCCAATTGGCCCTAAATGACCCCAAAATGGCCCTAATTGACCCCAAATGAGCCCCAAAATGGCCCTAAATGAGCACAAAATAGGGCATTTTTGATCCTATAAACCCTATTTCTGACCCAAAAACCCCATTTTTAAACTCAAATTCCCTATTTCAGACCCCAAATCCCCATTTCTAACCCCAAAACCCCATTTCTGACCCTAAAATCCCCACTTCTGACCCCAAAAAGCCCATTTGTAACCCCAAAATCCCATTTCTAACCCTAAAATCCCCATTTCTGACCAAAAACCCCATTTCTAACCCCAAAACAACCATTTCTGACCCCAAAATGCCCATTTATGATCCCAAAACCCCTATTTGTAACCCCTAAAACCACATTTTGGACCCAAAATCCCCATTTCTGACCCCAAAAACCCCATTTTTAACCCAAAATCGCCATTTTTGACCCTAAATCCCCATTTCTAACCC
>NW_015440273.1:6191-13060 GCF_001577835.2 Coturnix japonica | reverse complement strand
TGGCGGAGGGGGCGGGGCTAAAAGGTGACCTTTGCCCTTTGACCTTGTCAGGTGTCGGCGCGTGGGGGGTGGTGATCCTGGTTGACCCCGTGGGGAAGCAGATCTACACCAATGGGCCGCCGGAGCAGCAGTCACGTGACCGTCATGGCGGCGGCCGGCAGGAAGCGGGACGGTCGGAAGGGGGGCCGCCATGATGGGGTGATCACGTGACCCATGGGGGGGGTATCAATAAAGGTGGATGGTGATTGGTGGCTTTGGGGATGTATAGGGACACATAGGGATCTATAGGGACCCCATAGAGACTTATAGGGATCAAATAGAGACCCACAGAGACCCATAAGGACCCTATAAAGACACATAGGGACCCAATAAGCACCTATAGGGATCCCATAATGACCCATAGGAACCCATAGGGATCCCATAAGGACCTATAGCGACCCATAAGGGCCCATAGGGACCTATAGGGACCCACAGTGCCCCATAGGGACCCAATAGAGACCCACAGAGACCCATAAGGACCCCATAAAGACACATAGGGACCCCATAGGAACCCATAGGGACCCCATAAGGGCCTATAGGGACCCATAAGGACCCCATAAAGACATATAGGGATCCCATAAGGACCCCATAAGGACCCATAGGAACATATAAGGACCCATAGGAACTCATGGGGACCCCATAAGGGCCTATAGTGACCTATAATGACACATAGGGACTTATAGGGACCCCATAAGGACCCATAGGAACCCATAGGGACCCCATAAGGACCTATAGCGACCCATACAGACCCCATAGAGACACATAGGGATCCCATAAGGACCCATAGGGACCCCATAAGGACCCATAGGGACATATAGAGATCCATAGGAATACATAGGGACCCATGGGGACCCCATAAGGGCCTATAGTGATCCATAATGACACATAGGGACTTATAGGGACCCCATAAGGACCCATAGGAACCCATAGGGACCCCGTAAGGACCTATAGCGACCCATACAGACCCTATAAAGACACATAGGGATCCCATAAGGACCCATAGGGACCCCATAAGGACCCATAGGGACATATAGAGACCCCATAAGGACCCATAGGGACTTATAGAGACCCATAGGAATACATAGGGACCCATGGGGACCCCATAAGGGCCTATAGGGACCCACAGTGCCCCATAGGGACCCAATAGAGACCCACAGGGACCCCACAAGTACCCACAGGGTCACATAGGGACCTATAGGGACGCACAGGGACCCATAAGGACCCATAGGGACCCCATGCTGCCCCATAGAGACCCACGGTGCCCCCCAACCCCATTAATCCCCATGGTGTTCCTTCCCTCCCCATAGATACCCTATATATCCCTATGGGCTCAGTGCTGCCCCCTAGCGGCCATAGGACCCCATTATAAATGGGGGGGGTGATTGAAGGTGACATTATGGGGGTGGGGGGGGCACAGAATAGGAGCCTGCCCCCCCTGTATGGAAATGGGAAACATTTATTGAAGCCCCATAAAAAAAAATACACCCCAAAAATGATTAAAAGTCGACAAAAGACCCCAAAAATCACCCCCCCCCAATAATAATAATAAAGGGGAGGGGTCCAAGCACCCCATAGAAGGACAGTGCCCCCCCCCCCTCCCAATTGACCCCCCATCCCCATTAAACCCCCCACCCCCATTATCCCCCCCTCATCCCATTGACCCCCCCATCCCAATTGACCCCCCCACCCCCATTGACCCCCCCATCCCCCATTAAACCCCCATCCCCCATTGAAACCCCCCACCATCACTTATCCCCCCCCCCATCCCCATTGAACCCCCCATCCCCATTATCTCCCCCCATCCCCATTATCTCCCCCCATCCCCATTATCCCCCATCCCCATATGACCCCCCCATCCCCATTGACCCCCCCGATCCCCATTATCCCCCCCACCCCCATTGAGCCCCCCTCCCCATTGACCCCCCCATCCCCATTTGACCCCCCCATCCCCATGTGACCCCCCCCATCGCCCATTGACCCCCCCCATCCCCATTAAACCCCCCATCCCCAATTAAATCCTGGGGTTAATGGGGGTATCCCTCATATTCCCTCCTAAGCCCCCCCCCCCATATCTATTATATATGGGTGGGGGTCTTAATGTGGGGAGCCCCCCACCCCCACCCTATGGCCCCCAATAGGGAGGTTCTGAGGTAAGGCTGCGGTTAATGGGGGGGTATCTCTATCCCTCCTAAGTCCCCCCCCCTGTTTATTTTATATGGGGGGGGTCCTTAATGTGGGGTCACAGCGAGGGCCTTGGAGCTGTTCTGTGGAGTCCCCTGCTGCGTTAAGGCCTGATAACGTCACCCAGTCCCGCATGCCAAAGACCATGACCACGTCCACCTGTAGCAGCAACGGAACCCCCCCGTGTATCACCCTCCCACCATGGGAGGGGGGGGGGGGATTTGGGGCCATGGAGACCCTTTAAGGGGGGGATTTGGGGACCCATAGAACCCTGTAAAGGGGGATTTGGCCATAAGGAGCCCTTATAAAGGGGATTGGCCATAGAGAACCTTAAAGGGGGGATTTGGGGCCATAGAGACCCTTAAAGGGGGGATTTGGGGCCATAGAGGAACCCTTAAAGGGGGGATTTGGGGCCATAGAGAACCTTAAAGGGGATTTGGGGGCCATAGGAGACCTTAAAGGGGGAATTTGAGGCCATAGACACCATTTGGGGGGAAATGTGGGCCATGGAGTCCACTTGGGGGGTTACGGCCCCTTTAGGGGGGATTTGGGGCTATGGAGACCCTTAGGGGGGATTGGGCCATGGAGACCCTTAAAGGGGAGGGGGAGAGACTTTAAGGGCCCCTTATGGGGGGGGATTTGGGGCCGATGGAGACCCTTAGGAAGGGGGTGTATTGGGCCATGGGGAACCTTAAAGGGGGATTTGGGGCCATAGAGACCTTAAAGAGGGGGGACACTTGGGCCATGGAGACCCTTATGGGGGTGTGATTTGGGCCAGTAGAGATCCTTAGGGGGGAATTAGAGCTGTTAGGGCCCCTTTAAGAAGGGGGCGTGGCCTATGCCAGGCAGAAGGGGTGCCGTATGCTCCTTCCGATTGTCCCATATATGGCATGTGGGCGGTGCTAAATAGATTTACGGTTAGAGTGTGGGCGGCGCTGCCTATGGCACAAAGGGGGGGCGTGAGCGCTGAAGCACCCCTATTCCAATCAGTATGGGCAGAGGTGGGCGGGGCTATTGTCCATTCATAAGCGCTATGAATTACCTTTGGGGGCGTGCTGTAGAAGTGGAAAAGAGCGGGGCGTGTTCCTTGCGAAGCCCCGCCCCCTCTTAAGGAAACATCAGCGGATCAATGCGTAGCAAGCAGTATCGAATTCCTCAAGGATTCCTGGTCGGCCGCCGTCCGACCGACATGCAGGGGGAGGGGGAGCGGCCCCACGGCGAGGGGAGACCACGAGGGCGACACGAAGGATAAAGGGGGGATTAGTGGGGGGTTGTATGGGGGTGTTATGGGGGGGTTATAGGGGTTATGGGGGGCTATGGGGGGTATAGGGGGTTATTGGGGGGTCTATTGGGGTGTTATTTGGGCGGGCTTATGGGGGGTTATAAGGGGTGTTCATGCGGGCTCATGGGGTGTTATGTCGAGGATATGGGGTTATAGGGGGTGTTTCATCGGGGCCTATTGTGGGTGTTATGGGGGGATATGGGGTTATAGGGGTGTTTATGGGGGGGCTAAGGGGCGGTTATAGGGGGCTATAAGGGGTTATGGAGGGTCTTATGGGGGGTTATAGGGGGTGTTTAAGGGGGGACTATGGGGATATGGTGGGTTATCGGTTTATGGGGGGATATAGGGGTGTACGTATGGGGGAGATATGGGGGTTATAGGGGTGTTATGGGGGGATATGGAGGTGGCTATGGGGGCATATGCGGGGGTACTATAGGGGTGTTATTGGGGGGGATATGGGGGTATATTAGGGTGTTAATTGGGGTGCTATTGGGGTTATAGGGTTTATGGGGGGCCTCATGGGGGTGTTGGGCTTATAGGGTTTATGGGGGGCTAGTGGGGTATTATGGGGGGTTTATAGGGTTGTTATGGGGGCTATGGGGGTTATAGGGTGTTATGCGGGGCTATGGGGTGTTATGGGGGGATATGGGGGGCCTTAAGGGGTGTTATGGGGGGCATGGGTGTTATGGGTGGCCGTATGGGTTATAGGGGTGTTAGTGGTGGGCTATGGTGGGGCTATGGGGGGCTTAAAATTGGAGGGGATATGGGGGGTTAATAGGGGTGTTATATTGGGGGGCCTATGGGGGGTATATAGGGGTGTTATGGGGGGATATTTTAGTGGATGGCATGGGGGCGATATGGGGTATAGGGGAGTATGGGGGGCTAAGGGGGTTATAGGGGTCATAATGGTTATGGATTATGGGTGGTGATAGGGGTGTAAGGGGGCTATGGGGGGATATGGAGTGTTATAGGGTGTGTTATGAGGGGAGATGGGGGGGTTATAGTCGGTGTTATGGGAGGCTATGGTGGGGTTATAGGGTGTTATGGGGGGCGGTGATTGGGGTGTCTATTGGGGAGGATAGTGGGGTGTATAGGGGCGTTATGGGCCGTAGGGGTGTTTATGGGGGGTTATGGGGGTTATAGGGGGTGTGTATGTGGGCTAAGGGGGGTTATAGGGGGCCGGTATAAGGGTTATGGAGGGGTTATGGGGGGTTTATAGGGGTAGGTATGGGGTTTTATAGGGTGTTATGGGGGGATATGGGGGTGTATAGGGGGGCTTGGGGGGAATGGGGGGTTATAGGGGTGTTATGGGGGCTATGGGGGGTTATAGGGGTGTTATGGGGGGCTATGGGGGTGTTATGGGGGGGGCCTATGAGGGTATGGGGGGCTGATGGGCAATATAGGGTTATGGGGGGTTATAGGGTGATATGGGGTATAGGGGTGATATGGGGGGTTATAGGGGTGTTTATGGGGGCCATATGGGGGGGCTATAAGGGGTTATCGGGGTTTTATAGGGGTGTTATGGGGGATATGGGGGTTATAGGGTGATTGGGGGGTTATAGGGGTGTTATGGGGGCATATGGAGGGATATGGGGGGGCTTATTGGGGGGTTGTATAGGGGGCTTTAAAAGGTGTTATGGGGGCTATGAGGGCGCTATGGGGTCATTGGATGCCACTGGGGTGGGACCAGTATACTCACCTATGGGGATACTGGGGGTCCTATGGGGGATATTAGGGTCCTATGGGGGATATTGGGGTCCTATGGGGGGTATTGGGGTCCTATGGGGGATTCTGAGGGTCTTATGTGGGATATTGGGGGCCCTATGGGGTGTATTGGGGGTCTTATGTGGGATATTGTGGTCCCTATGGGGGATATTGGGGGTCCTATGGGTGATATTGGGGGTCCTATGGGGGGAATATTGGGGTCCTATGGGGGGTATTGGGTCCTATGGGGGGATTGTCTGAGGGGTAACATGGGACGATTTCTGGGGGTCCTTATAGGGATATCTGGGGGGGCTATGGGGGGGTATTGGGGGTCCTCTGAGGGGAGTTCTTGAGGTCTTATGGGGGGATATTTGGGGGGTCTGACGATTTATGGGGGTATGGGTCCCTGTGGATGATGGATTGGGGGTCCTATGGGGTTATTGGGGTCCCTGCCCCACATTTGGGGACCTGGCTTTAAGGGGGGGTCTCCAATGGGGTTGTATTGGGGGGGTTAAAGTGGGAGGGGGGGGTTATGGGGTTTGGGGTGGGGTCCTTAATGTTGTCCCCCCCCCATATTTAGGGGACGTCGACCAGGAACGGGAAGGAAAAAGGGGGTCCCGGAGCCAAAGGGAAAGACCCCAAACAATCGGCGGACCGACCGGGCCAGGAGGTGGGGATAAAGGCGGGGGGACCCTAAATAGAGGGGTATGGGGGGGGAGACCCCAATATGGGCTATGGGGCGTGGTACCCCTAAATAGGGGGTTCTGAGGGAAGGGGGGGCAGTTATGGGGGTATTGGGGGGGTCTGGCGTGGGGAGCCCGCCAATTTATGGGGTATGGAGTGGGCAGCCTAAGATAGGGGTCTGAGGGGAGGGGGCAATTATGGGGTATTGGGGGGGGTCTGGGGGTGTAGCACAACCCCACCCCCCCCCCTATATATGGGGTATGGGGGGTATTGGGGGGAGGGCAGCTCTAAATAAGGGGGTATTGGGGGGGGTATGGGGGGGGTACCCCTAAATAAGGGGCCGCGTCTGGGGAAGGGGGGGGCAATTATGGGGGTATTGGGGGGGGTCTGGGTGGAGACCCCCAATTATGGGGTTGATGGGGGGGCTGGGCGCAGCCCTAAATAAAGGGGGTATTGGGGGGCTCTTATGGCGGGGGGGGGCGTACCCCCAATTATGGGGTTCTGGGGGGCGGTACCCCTAAATAGGGGGATCTGAGGGGAGGTGTGGGGTGGGCAAATTATGGGAGCTGATTGGGGGGGGGGGGGGCAAATGAGGGTCAGACCTTTGGCCCCCAACCCCCCCAGGAGGACTCTGAGGACAGTGATAGTGATGTAGAAGAGGAGACCCAAAATGCCGCCCCACCCGCAAGACCCCCTCAATTATAGCAGGTATTCAATGGGGGGGGAGGGGGAATAAATGGGGGGGGGGCTCCCTTTGGGATTTTGGGGGGGGGGGGTTATAGGGTCTGGGGCCCTTTTTTGTGGGGGGGAGGGGTTGGGGGAAATTGGGTGCGTTTTGGGGTTGGGGGGTTAAATGGCGGGTGGGGGGGTGGGCATAGAGGCACCCTAAAGGGCTTTTGGTGGTGGGGGGGGGTCTTGAGGAAGGGGGGGGACCATGCTAAGGGACCCTAAAGCGGGTTGGGGGTGGGAGCGGGAAGGA
>NW_015440273.1:0-4938 GCF_001577835.2 Coturnix japonica | reverse complement strand
TGGGGGGGTCAATGGGGATGGGGGGGTCAATGGGGATGGGGGGGTCCCTTTAAAGGATACAGATGATGACGGGGACGGCTGCTGCCACCTTCCCAATCTCCTCATCCGTCTGCATGATCTTCTTGATCCGGGCCTTTAAAAGGGGGCGGGGCCATGAGATAAGCCACGCCCCCCCAAAGCCACACCCCCACAGGCCACGCCCCCAATAGCAAGCCACGCCCCCAAAGACACCGTCTAACAGGAACTTAAGGGTGGCTGAGGCCACGCCCACAAAGCGACAGGCCACGCCCCCCAAACGCCCCGCCCACATACACAGGCCACGCCCCCAACATGCACCATCCAATAGAAAAGTAAGGCTGGGCGAGGCCACGCCCCCAATCAACAAACCACGCCCACACCCCCAGACCACGCCCACAAAGTGGCAGACCACGCCCCCCAAAAGGCACCAGCCAATAGGAACTTAATGAAGGGGTGAGGCCACGCCCCCCCAAATGCACCGCCCAATAGAAACTTAAGGATGGGCGAGGCCACGCCCACAAAGCGACAGGCCACGCCCCCTAAAGGCACCAGCCAATAGAATCTTAAGACTGAGGCCACGCCCCCTTCCCAAGCCCCGCCCCCACATGCCCTTATAAGGCAGTCGAAGCCACGCCCCCTCCCAAGCCACGCCCCCCCCCCTCATTAGCATACTCCTCTAGGCCTCACTGTAGGCCCGGCCCGCCCTTATCACCCCATTCAAGGCCCCGTTTCCGCTCACCGGAGGGAACCGAGCGTTGTATTTCTTCTTTTTACTCGGCATCGCCGCCGAAAAGGCCTCGGGGCTCAGCCCCGGCCCCGTTGGGCCTTTATAGGCCTCACTAGGCCTCTCTAGGCCTCACTAGGCCGCTCCCGCAGCGCTCCCGGCCCCGCTGAGCCGCACACTCCTCCTCTTCCGGTTTAAGCCACGCCCCTTTCAAGCCACTTCCGGTATAAGCCCCGCCCTTTCAAACCTTTTCCGGTCTAGACCCCGCCTTCTCCAGTCGACCAATCAGATCGCGCCCCTTAGGTTAAGCCCCGCCCCCTCCCACCCAAGGCGCGCTTTCTCTTAAAGGAGCCGCGCACCGAGTTGGGCTCGTTTTATTTTTTGGGGTGAATTCCCCCGATTTAAGGCAC
Organism: Coturnix japonica; assembly: GCF_001577835.2. Classification (NCBI taxonomy): domain Eukaryota; kingdom Metazoa; phylum Chordata; class Aves; order Galliformes; family Phasianidae; genus Coturnix; species Coturnix japonica. The sequence goes on along the minus strand of NW_015440273.1, from coordinate 3,786 downwards.
TTTGGATACAATGACGTAAATATCGACGCGATACGAAGATAAAGGGGGGGGTGGGGGCCGGAGGTGACCAATCAGGGGGCAGCATGGGGGGGGGCAAACCCTAAAGTTCAGCTCCATTGCGCTCCCATTAACAACCCAACCCCCCCCCGTTGCCCCCCCCATTTAAGATCCCCCCCCCAATTTAAGGTGCCCCCCCCCCTTTTAAATAGCCTCCACCCCTTATGGCTGCCCCCCATTAAGAATACTGCCACCCATTCTAAGTAGCCCCCCCCCCCTATTTATCGATACCCCGCCCCTTTAACTGCCCCCCTTAAGGGCCCCCCCCCATTTAAGATACCCCCCCCATCATTAAGGTGCCCCCCATCTTAAAGCCCGCCCCACCTAATGCTGCCCCCCATTTAATTTGCCTTTCACCGCCCCCATTTAAGTATCCACCCCCCATTTAAATAGTGCCCCCCCAATTTATAATACCGCCCCCCTTCCATTTTAAGCTGCCCCCTCATTTAAGATACCCCTTTTAAGCTGCCCCCCCCATTTTAACTTCCCTAACCCCCCCAATTTAAGATCACCCTATTAAGTAGCCCCCCCCTTTAATCCTACACCCCCCCCCATATTAAGGTGCCCCCATTATCCCCCCCCCACATAAGCGCTGCCCCCCCCCATTTATTTGCCCCCCCCACTTAATGTATGCCCCCTCCTTAAGCTGCCCCCCCGTTTAAGAAATACCCCCCTTGGTTCATACCCTATCGCCCCCATTTAAGGGCTGCCTCCCCCCATTTAGTATTTATGCCCCTGCCATTCTTAAGTATACGACCTCCTTTAGTAGCTGCCCCCATTTAAGGTGCCCCCCCCTCCTTTAAGATGCCTCCCCCCCATTTAAGATACACGCCCGCCCCCCATTTAATTTGCCCCCCCCCACTTAAGGTGCGCCCCCCCATTTCGAAGTGTCGCTTCCTACCCCCCATTTATGATCCCCGCCCCATTTAACTTTGCTCCCCCCGCCCATTCAAGGTGCCCCCCCCCCATTTAAAAGTGCCCCCACTCCCCATTTATGATCCCCCCAGATTAAGCTGCCCCCCCCCACTTAGGTGCCCCCCCCATTCAATATGCCCCTCATTTAAGATATCCCGCCCCTTGTAAGCTGCCCCCCCCCCCCATTTAAGGCTGCCCCCCCCCCTTTTTAAGAATGCCCTCCCCCCATTTAAGATACATGCCCCCCTCTTCTCCTATTTCCTTAATTTTCCCCCCCCCCACTCTAAGGTGTCCCCCGTCCATCTTTACATAGCTGCCTCCCCCCCCATTTAATGATACCCCCCTTTTCTTAACGATGCCGCCCCCCTCTTAACTGCCCCATATTAAGATACACGCCCCCGCCATTTAAGTTCCCCCCCATTTAATTTGCCGTGCCCCCCATCTTAAAGAATTACACGCCCCCCCCGCATTTAATTTTGCCCCCCCCCCCCACTTAAGGTGAACCCCCCCATTTAAAGTGCCCGCCCTCCCTATTTAAGATACCCCCCCCCCATTAAGGTGCCCCCCCCCTTAAGCTGCCCCCCGCCATTTATAATGTGCCCCCCATTTACGCATACCCATTTAAGCTGCCCCGCCTTAAGGTGCCCCCACCCCCATTTAAGTGCCCCCCCCCTTTATGATACCCCCCGTTTTAATTTTGCCCCCCCCCACTTAAGGTGCCCCCCCCCCATTTAAAGTGCCCCCCCCATTTAAAGATACTCCCGCATTTAAGGTTGCCCCCCCATTTAATTTGCCCCCCCCTGCCCATTAAGAAACGAGAGGATACTGGCTGCGGAGCAGACTGATTTAATCCAGTCTCTTTTTCTTGCTTACAGTTATGAAGGTTGCAACTGAATCCTCGTCGATTTAAGGTTGTATGATGGGGGGGCGGGGGGGAGCAGCGGGATTGACACCCCCTTCCTGGTTTCCCCGCCATTTCGTCTTTCTCCAGTACATTATACACATCTACGGTTGTTGTGTTGTGGGTCCTTTTCCCACACAGCTCTGACCCTCTCTCGTCGCTCCCCTCCCTCTCTCCTCGCCATGATGGGGGTCCTTGCATTTGAATCCATATCCTGGCTGCACATCGGCTTCCTGGTGAGTAGGATAAATAGTCACTCGGGGCGGGAGGGGGGCTGCTGGTAAATCAGGGGGGGGGCGACCTCCTTTCTACATTAATTATATCCTCCCCTGCCCCGGGCAAATGTGAGGGGGGTGGGTTGGGGGGGGGTTATCGGGGGGGCCCGGAGTAAGCCGCTGTAAACTCATTGGCGCAATGGTATCGAAGGGCGGGGTCGCCTAAAAGGGCCCCTAAATTAATGGGTCCGACCCCCCCCCACTGACCCCCGTTGCCACCTCCCCCCCCCAATCGTGATATATTAATATGGGGGGGGTCTCGCTCGATTCCCCCCCCCTCCCCCCCAACGACGTCATTGAGAGTGAGCTGGAGGAGGAAAGCGTCGGCCGAATGCTCCGGGGTGGGGGCTGAGGGTGGGGAGGCTAACACTGAAGGGGGGTAAAGGGGGGCGGGGGGCGGGGGCAGCTGGGGGGGTGCAGATATAAGGGGGTGGGGGCACATATAAGGGGCGGGGTTACATATAGTTGGGGGGGGTCACATATAAGGGCGGGGTCAATACTACTGGGGGGGGGGGGTCCATCACATGGGGGCGGGTCAAACATTTTGGGGTCGGGGGGGGCACATATAAAGGGGGGAGGGGGGGTCGTCCATAATGGTGGGGGGTCACATATAAGGGGGGGGTGCCACATAATCAATGGGGGGGTCAACTAGTAGGGGGGGGTCACATATATGGGGTGGGGATACATATATGGGGGGGGTCACGATATAATGGGGGGGGGCCATTACATTGGGGGGGGTCAAAACTTTGGGGTGGGGGGGGGTCACACATATGGGGTGGGGGGGATATATATAGGGGGGGGGTCACCATATAAGGGGTGGGGGGGTCACACATCAAGGGGGGTAGGGGGGCACATATATAGAGGGGGTGTAATGGGGGGGTCTACATCATATGGGGTGCGGGGGGGGTCACATATAAGGGGGGGGCGGTTCGTACATGGGGGGGGTCAAAACATTTTGGGGTGTGGGGGGGTCACACATCTGGGGTGGGGGGGGATATATATAAGGGGGGGGTCACATATAAGGGTGGGGGGGGTCACACATAAGGGGGGGTAGGGGGGGCACATATATAAGGGTGTAATGGGGGGGTCACTATTAATATGGGGTGGGGGGGGTCCACATATACAAGGGGGGGGGTCCATACACAGGGGGGGGGTCAACACCATTTGAGGTGGGGGGGGATATATATAAATAGGGGGGGGTGGGGGGTCACATCAATATGGGGTGCGGGGGGGATAATATATTAGGGGGGGGTCACATATAAGGGGTCACACATAAGGGAGTTTAAAGGGGTGGGGGTCATCATAATGGGGGTTGTCACATATAAGGGGGGTGGGGGGGACATAATATAAAGGGGGGTCACATATAAGGGGGGGTCAACATATTGGGGAGGGTCACATGTAAGGGGGGGGCCATACATGGGGGGGGGTCAACTTGGTGGTGGGGGGGTCACATATATGGGGGGGGTCACATATAAGGTGGGGGTCACATAACAAGGGGTGGGGGGGGTCCACACATATGGGGGGGTTATACATAAGGGGGGGTAGGGGGGCCAACATATATTAAGGGGTGCTAATGGGGGGGGTCAATATTGGGGTGGGGGGGACATATATAAGGGGGGGGTCACATATAAGGGGTAG
>NW_015440272.1:9565-15815 GCF_001577835.2 Coturnix japonica | reverse complement strand
GGGCATTAATATGGGGGGGGGCCTTAAAGTGGGGGGGGGGCCTTTAATTTGGCGGCGGGCGGTTGTCCTTAAATGGGGGAGGGCAATAAATGGGGGGGGTCCTGAAATGGGGGGGGTATTAGGGGGTTATATGGGCGGGCTCTTTAAATGGGGGGGGGTCTACTTAATTAGGGGGGTTCTTTAATCTAGGGGGGGGGCCTTAAATGGGCGGAGGGAGGCGGTCCTTTTTTGGGGAGGGGGTCTTTAATTGGGGGGGGTCCTTAATTAGGGGGGGTATAGGGGGTTATATGAGGGAGAGCTGGCCCCCGGGGCCGTACGCGGGCCTGCAGTAGGGGAAAGCTTAAATGGGGGGGGGTCTTTAATTGGGGGGTCCTTAAATGGGGGCGTCGCTTAATTGGGGGGGTAAGGAGGTTATATGGAGGAGAGCTGCCCCACGGGGCCGGTACAGCGGGCCTGCGGTGAGGGGGGGCTTTAAATGCGGGGGGGGCTTTAGATTAGGGCGGGGGTTCTTAATGGGGTCCTTAACATGGAGGGGGGGGACGATTAAGTGGGGGGGGGTCCTTAATTGGTAGGGGGTCCTTAAATATGGGGAGGATCCATTAAATGGGCGGGCGTCCTTAAATGGCGGGGGGTCTTACATGGGGAGGGGGCATAAAAGTGCGGGGGTCCTTAAATGGAGGGAGGCCTTTATTGGGGGTCATTAATTGGGGGGGGGTCCTTAATTTGGGGGGAGGGGCCTAATTGGAGGGGAGGGGGCCTAATTGGGCGGTGTCCTTAAAATTGGGGGGGGTCCTAAATGGGGGGTGTCTTTAATTAGGGGGCTCCTTAATTAGGGGGGGTCGTAATTGGGGGGTTCTTATTTGGGGGGGTCCTGTTAATAGGGCCAGGAGATCGGGTCACCCATAGAGCAGCCAAAGCCGAGAGTCCTCACTCGCACAGCGGCACGCCAGCGTCGAGCGACTCCGAGAATCTCCGTCTACCGAAGCGTGCCGTTCGCACCTACCTCACACACGAGGTGATTAGCTCAGGGACCACAACCTTCCAATATATACCCATAATAACCCCATATATACCCATATATACCCATATAACCCGCAATAACCCATATAACCCCATCATAACCCCATATAACCATTATATACCCTATATAACCCCATATCAACCCCAGATATACCCCATATAACCCATATATTACCCTATATAACCCTATTAACCCCATATATTACCCTATATAACCCCTAACCCATGATACCTGATATAACCCCATATAACCGATATATACCCCAATATAACCCATATACCTATAAAAACCCATTAACCCACATATATACGCTTAAACCCTCATAATAACCCCATATTACCCCATAACCCCATAATATACCCGTATATAACCCATATAACCAATTATACCCCATATACCCATTTATTACCCTATAAACCCATATATACCCAATAACCATTATATACCCCATATAACCCTATTACCTATATAACCCATAAACCCCATTTACCCCATATTAACCCCATTAGTACCTATATAACCACGCATATAACCCCATATAACCCATATATACCCCATATAACCCATAATAAACCCCATATATACCCCATATAAACCCCATATTTTACCCTATTTAACCCATATAACCCATGATAAAACCCTATTACCCTATATAAACCCGATTATATACCCCATATAACCCCATATGTACCCCAATATAACCCATAATAACCGTATATAACCCATAATACCCCATATAACCCCATATAGACCTATATAACCCCATTATAACCCCATATATACCCCATATAAACCCCACGTAAACTCCGTAATATACCATATAACCAATATATACCCTATATAACCCATATAATACCCTAGTATAGCCCGATATAACCCAATACCCCTATTATAACCCCATAGAACCATATATACCTATATAACCAGATATACGCCAATAACCCCATATATACCTTCATATAGCCATGTAACCCCAATATTACCCCCTATAAACCCCATATAATACCCCATCATAACCATATAACCCTTATATAACCCGCATATACCCCATATAACCGCCATATACCCATATAACCCCATATAACCATAATAACCCCCATATAACCCATATTAACCCCATATTTTACCCTATTATAACCATAACCCGATATATACCCCATAATAACCCCTATATACCTATATAACCCATGATAACCCATATATAACCCTATTATACCCCCTTAGCTCTCAGCAGCCCTATTGTTTGATGCCGTCCTGTTGTGGGTTTGGGCAGTTCGGGAGCTGAACCCGCGCCAGGAGATCGGGGTCACCCATAGAGGCCCCATATCACCCGCATAGAGCCCATCTCCACCCAGGTATCCCCCCCCGTAACCCCATAATACCCCATGATAACCCATATATACCCTGTATAAACCCCATATACCCATTAACCCGCAGATATACCATTATAACCCCATATTACCCATATATAACCCCATATAACCTATATGAACCCCATATGAACCACATTAATATACCCCATATAACCCCATAATAACCCAATATACTACCCTAATAACCCGCAGTATACCCCATATATACCCATATAACCCCATATAACCCCATATAAACCCATATAAACCCCATATTACCCATATATACCTATATAACCCCATATATGACGCCATAAACCCCATATATACCCCATATAACCCCATATAACCCCATATAACGCCCATATCCCTAGATAACCCCATTATCTATACCCCATATAACCTATAGTAACCCATATTACCCTATATAACCCATATAACCCTAGATACCGATTACCCCAGATATACCCATATAACCCCATAGAACCCCCAGATATGAACCCATTATACCCCATATAACCCCATATGAACCCATATACCATAAACCCCAATATAACCCCATATACCCGATATAACCCCATATAACCCCGATTAAACCCAGTATAACCCCATATATACCCATAATATACCCGATATATACCCATATAACCCATGATATACCATAATCCCCAATATTACCGTATATAACCCCATATAACCCCATATAACCCCATATATTACCCATATACCCCATATAAAACCCCATATAACCCCATATAACCCCATTATAACCCCATATATACATATAACCCCAATAACCCCATATATACCCGCAATATAACCCCATATAAACCCGATAAACCCATATATACCCCATATCACCCATATAACCGCCTATCAACCCCATATACACGCCCATATAACCCCTAAACCCCATATATACCCGCAGTATAACCCCATATAACCCATATATTGACCTAACTATACCCGATATATCCTATATAACCCATAAACCCGATAAACCCAGTATACCCCATAATATACCCCAAACCCATATATACCCTATATAACCCGATATATACCCTATATAACCCCATATAACCCCATTACACCCCGATATGAACCGCCATATATACACCCATATACCCACATATATACCCTATATAACCACTATATATCCTATATATCTCCCTTAGCTCTCAGCAGCCCTATTGTTTGATGCTGTCCATGTTGTGGTGGGGGCCGTGCGGGAGCTGAACCGCAGCCAGGAGATCGGGGTCCGTCCGTTTGTCTGCAGCTCCCCGCATCTGGCAGCACGGGACCAGTCCTCATGAACTACCTGAGGATGGATGTGGGGTTAATGGGGGGGGTCCGACAATATGGGGGGATAGGAACACGAAATGGGGGGAACATGAAGCCCATTGGGGGGATAGAACCCAATGGGTGGATCCCAAACACAATGGCGGGAGATAGGAACCCAATGGGGGGAATACAAACACTATGGCGGGAGATAGGAACCCATGGGGGGGTCCAAACCCAATCGGGGGAGATAGCGACCCAATGGGGGGACATGAACCCAATGGGGGATCCCAAACCAATGGCGGCGCACGGGACCGGCCATCATGAACATACCTGAGATGGTCGGGGTCATTGGGGGGGTCCCAAACACATGGGGGCAATACAACACTATGGGGGTCCCAACCCAATGGGGGGATAGCGGAACCCAATGGGGGGGGATAGAACCCAAGGGGAGGGATAGGAACCAACTGGGGGGTCCCAAACCCAATGGAGGAAGAACCCAATGGGAGGGAATTAGGGAACCCAGCATGGGGGGCAATAGAAACACTATGGGGGTAGGAACCAATGGGGGGACATGGAAACCAATGCATGGGTAATAGAACACTATGGGGGGGATAGAACCCAATGGGGGGATCCCAAACCCAATGGGGGGGATAGGAACCAATGGGGGGATGGAACCCAATGGGGGGACATTAGAAGCCCAATGGGAGGGATACGGACCCAATACGGGAGGCAATAGAACACTATGGGGGATTAGACCCAATGGGGACATGGAACCAATGGGGGGATAGGAACCGCAATGGGGGGCAATAGAAACGATTACTGGAGAGATAGGAAAACCCAATGGGGACATTCTGGACCCAATGGGAGGCGGTCCAAAACCCCTGGGGGACAGGAACCCAATGGGGGGATAGGACCCAATGGGGGGGTCCCAACCCAATGGGGCATAAAACACGTATGGGGTCCCAACATGGGGGGACGATGGAACCCAATGGCGGGGACATAGAACCCAATGGGGGACTGGAAACCCATGGGGGGAATAGAACCAGGGGGGGACATGGAAACCAGATGGGGGATAGGAACCAATCGGGGACATAGAACCCAATGGGGGGTCCCAAACCAATGGGGGCAAATACAACACTATGGGGGTCCCAAACCCAATGGGGGGGATAGGATCCCAATGGGGCAAGAGAACATATGGGGAGATAGGAACACAACTGGCGGGCGATAGGAACCCCAATGGGATCCTCAAACCCATGGCGAGGGAAGGGAACCCATGGGGACATGGAACCCAATTGGGGAGGTTTCCCAAAACCCAATGGGGGGCAATACAACACTATGGGGCGTCCCAAACCCAATGGGGGGATAGGAACCCAATGGGGGTCCCAAACCCACGATGGGGGCAATACAAACACTATGAGGCGGTCCCAAACCCAATGGGGGGCAATAACAAACACTTATGGGGGGTCCCAAACCCAATGGGGGGACATGACCCATGGGGTTGATAGGAACCCAATGGGGGGATCAGGAACCCAATGGGGGGATAGGAACCAATGGGGCGCATAGAAACCTAGGGGGGACTAGGAACACAATGGGGGGGATAGGAACCCAATGGGGGGACATGGAACCCAATGGGGGGGTCCCAAACCCAATGGGGGGACATGGAACCCAATGGGGGGACATAGAACCCAATGGGGGGACGTGGAACCCAATGGGGGGGATAGGAACACAATGGGGGGCAATAGAACCCAATGGGGGGGATAGGAACCCAATGGGGGGCAATAGAACCCAATGGGAGGGATAGGAACCCAGTGGGGGGCAATAGAACACTATGGGGGGGATAGGAACCCAATGGGGGGGTCCCAAACCCAATGGGGGGCAATAGAACCCAATGGGGGGGATAGGAACCCAATGGGGGTCAATAGAACACTATGGGGAGGATAGGAACACAATGGGGGGACATGGAACCCAATGGGAGGGATAGGAACCCAATGGGGGGCAATAGAACACTATGGGGAGGATAGGAACCCAATGGGGGGACATGGAACCCAATGGGGGGCAATAGAACACTATGGGGGGGATAAGAACCCAATGGGGGGCAATAGAACACTATGGGGAGGATAGGAACCCAATGGGGGGACATGGAACCCAATGGGGGGATCCCAAACCCAATGGGGTAGCACGGGACCAGCCTCATGAACTACCTGAGGATGGTACGGGGTCATTGGGGTCCATACAACACTATGGGGGGCATAGGGACCCCATAGCAGTGGGGGACAATGGGGGGCAATAGAACCCAAGGGGGGGACATGGAACCCAATGGGGGGACATGGAACCCAATGGGGGGGATAGGAACCCAATGGGGGGCAATAGAAACCCAAGGGGGGGATAGGAACCCAATGAGGGGGTCCCAAACCCAATGGGGGGACATGGAACCCAATGGGGGGGTCCCAAACCCAATGGGGCAGCACGGGACCAGCCTCATGAACTACCTGAGGATGGTACGGGGTCATTGGGGTCAATAGAACACTATGGGGGGGATAGGAACCCAATGGGGGGGTCCCAAACCCAATGGGGGGGATAGGAACCCAATGGGGGG
>NW_015440272.1:5184-7614 GCF_001577835.2 Coturnix japonica | reverse complement strand
ATAGCTGCCCCATAGCTGCCCCATAGCTGCCCCATAGCTGCCCCATAGCTGCCCCATAGCTGCCCCATAGAGACCCCATAGAGACCCCATAGCTGCCCCATAGCTGCCCCATAGCTGCCCCATAGAGACCCCACAGCTGCCCCATAGGGACACCATAGCTGCCCCATTGCTGCCCCATAGCTGCCCCATAGAGACCCCATAACTGCCCCATAGCTGCCCCATAGAGACCCCATAGAAACCCCATAGCTGCCCCATAGAGACCCCATAGCTGCCCCATAGAGACTTCCCCCATAGTCTCCATTAGGGTCCCCATTAGGGTCTCCAATTGGGTTCCCATTAGGGTCCCCATTAGGGTTCCCATTAGGGTCCCCATTGGAATGCTCACTGGGGTCTCCATTGGGTTCTCCATTGGGGTCTTTATTGGGGTCTCATTGGGGTCCCATTTGGGGGGTCTCTATTGGGGTCTCATTGAGGTCCCATTGGGGGGGTCTCCATTGGGGTCTCCATTAGGGTCTCCATTGGGGTCTCCATTGGAGTCCCATTGGGGTCTCCATTAGGGTCTCCATTGGGGTCTCATTGGGGTCTCCATTAGGGTCTCCATTGGAGTCCCATTGGGGTCTCCATTAGGGTCTCATTGGGGTCTCTATTGGGGTCCCATTGGGGTCCCATTGGGGTCCCATTGGGGTCTCATTGGGGTCTCCATTGGGGTCTCATTGAGGTCTCTATTGGGGTCTCCATTAGGGTCTCTATTGGGGTCTCCATTAGGGTCTCCATTAGGGTCTCTATTGGGGTCCCATTGGGGTCTCCATTGGGGTCTCTATTGGGGTCTCCATTGGGGTCTCATTGAGGTCACTATTAGGATCTCCATTAGGGTCTCTATTGGGGTCTCATTGGGGTCCCATTGGGGTCTCATTGGGGTCTCCATTGGGGGGTCTCCATTGGGGTCTCATTGGGGGGGTCTCCATTGGGGTCCCATTGGGGTCTCTATTGGGGTCTGTGTTGGGCTTCGATTGGGGTTCATTTGGGGATTTATGTTGGGGTTCACATTGGGGTCTCATTGGGGTCTCATTGGGGGGGTCACTATTGGGGTCCCATTGGGGTCCCATTGGGGTCCCATTTGGGGGGTCCCATTGGGGTCTCATTGGGGTCTCATTGGGGTCTCATTGGGGGGGTCTCCATTGGGGTCCCATTTGGGGGGTCCCATTGGGGTCTCATTGGGGTCTCATTGGGGTCCCATTTGGGTCCCATTGGGGTCTCTGTGGGGGTCTCATTGGGGTCTCTATTGGGGTCTCATTGGGGTCCCATTGGGGTCCCATTTGGGGGGTCACTATTGGGGTCTCTATTGGGGTCTCTATTGGGGTCTCCATTGGGGTCCCATTGGGGTCTCATTGGGGTCTCATTGGGGTCTTTATTGGGGTCCCATTGGGGTCTCCATTAGGGTCCCATTGGGGTCCCATTGGGGTCCCATTTGGGGGGTCCCATTGGGGTCCCATTGGGGTCTCCATTGGGGTCTCCATTGGGGTCTCATTGGGGTCCCATTGGGGTCCCATTAGGGTCTCTATTGGGGTCTCCATTAGGGTCTCTATTGGGGTCTCTATTGGGGTCTCCATTAGGGTCTGTATTGGGGTCTGTATTGGGGTCCCATTGGGGTCTCATTGGGGTCTCTATTGGGGTCTCTATTGGGGTCCCATTGGGGTCTCCATTAGGGTCTCTATTGGGGTCCCATTGGGGTCTCCATTAGGGTCTCTATTGGGGTCCCCATTGGGGTCTCATTGGGGTCAGTATTGGTGTCTCTATTGGGGTCTCCATTAGGGTCTCTATTGGGGTCTCCTTTAGGGTCTCCATTAGGGTCTCTATTGGGGTCTCTATTGGGGTCTCCATTGGGGTCCCATTGGGGTCCCATTTGGGGGGTCTCATTGGGGTCTCATTGGGGGGGTCTCCATTGGGGTCTCCATTGGGGTCCCATTTGGGGGGTCTCTATTGGGGTCTCATTGGGGTCCCATTGGGGGGGTCTCCATTAGGGTCTCCATTGGGGTCTCATTGGGGTCTCCATTGGGGTCCCATTGAGGTCACTATTAGGGTCTCTATTGGGGTCCCATTGGGGTCCCATTTGGGGGGTCCCATTGGGGTCTCATTGGGGTCCCATTAGGGTCTCCATTAGGGTCCCATTGGGGTCCCATTGGGGTCCCATTTGGGGGGTCCCATTGGGGTCTCATTGGGGTCCCATTGTGGTCACTATTGGGGTCTCATTGGGGTCCCATTTGGGGGGTCTGATGGGGGTCTCATTGGGGTCCCAGGTGGGTGTCTGGCACTCCAACCGCACTCTGGCCATGGACGCCGCCTCGTTGTCCCTCAACGCGTCCGACAGCCTGGCCAACAAGACCCTCATCGTCACCACCATCCTGGTGAGATACTGGGGGTCTATGGGGG
>NW_015440272.1:0-1004 GCF_001577835.2 Coturnix japonica | reverse complement strand
TCCCATGGGGGTCTCTGCCCCATACCTGCCCCATACCTGCCCCATACCTGCCCCATACCTGCCCCATATGTGCCCCATATCTGCCCCATACCTGCCCCATATGTGCCCCATATGTGCCCCACACCCCCCCTAACCCCCATGTCCCCCCAGAAGGCCTCCATTGGGGTCCCATTGGGATCCCATGGGGGTCTCTGCCCCATATCCGCCCCATATCTGCCCCATATGTGCCCCATACCTGCCCCACACCCCCCCTAACCCCCCCTTGCCCCCCGGAAGGCCTCCATTGGGATCCCATGGGGGTCTCTGCCCCATATCTGCCCCTATATCCCCCATATCTGCCCCTAAATGCCCCATATCTGCCCCTAAATACCCCATATCTGCCCCTAACTGCCCCATATCCCCCCTAACCCCCCCTTGCCCCCCAGAAGGCCTCCATTGGGATCCCATTGGGGTCCCATGGGGGTCTCTGCCCCATATGTGCCCCATATGTGCCCCATATCTGCCCCACATCTGCCCCACATCCCCCCTAACCCCCCGTGTCCCCCCAGAAGGCCTCCATTGGGATCCCATGGGGGTCCCTGCCCCACACCTGCCCCACACCCCCCCTAACCCCCATGTCCCCCCAGAAGGCCTCCATTGGGATCCCATGGGGGTCTCTGCCCCATATCTGCCCCATATCTGCCCCATATGTGCCCCATATCTGCCCCATATGTGCCCCACATCCCCCCTAACCCCCCCTTGCCCCCCAGAAGGCCTCCATTGGGATCCCATGGGGGTCTCTGCCCCATATCTGCCCCATATCTCCATTGTGCTCTCCATTGGGATCCCATGGGGGTCTCTGCCCCATATGTGCCCCACACCCCCCCTAACCCCCCCTTGCCCCCCAGAAGGCCGACCTGGCGGTGGCCGCCTTCACCATCACGGCGGAGCGTGAGAAAGTCATTGACTTCTCCAAACCCTTCATGACGTTGGGGATCAGCATCTTGTACCGCGTGCACATGGTG
>NW_015440271.1:10997-15820 GCF_001577835.2 Coturnix japonica | reverse complement strand
AACCCCCCCCCCCCCCACCCCTTTTACCCACCCCCCTCCCCACCATTAAGAGCACTAGCCACATAGGGAGGCATAGGGAGGTCCTTATGCGGGGTCCTACTAGGGGGGTCCTATGGGGGGGTCCAACCCCAATAGCGTCCCTGGGTAGGGGGGGTTCCCATTACATGAGAAGCTTGCTGGTGGGAGGGTCTCCTTCTCCATTGAAGGTCTTATGGGGGTGACATTTCGGAGATGGGGGGGATTACACAACAACCAGCGGGCCTTGAACAAGAGTTTATGGGGGGGGCCGCAGGTTGGCATAGGCACCAACCGGGGGGCTCTTGGGTGGGATGAGGGCACAGATGGGGTGTCCCTTTTTAGGGCAGAGTAGTGGGCCTGAATTGGGGTCAAATAGCCGTTAATCGAAGCGGAGGCGCATGGTGAGGGGCTCTGAGGGGGCTGTGGGTGGGGGTAAATAAGGCGGGGGTCCAGGGGGGATTCGTTAGCCGGGGGGCCCACTTCTCTTCAACCAGCGTGGGTCTGTTCTTCTATGTAATTTCTCCGGGGGGTCAGGGCGGCAATCCACCCCTTGAGGTACAGCCAAAGCTGGGGGGGGGAAGAGGGTGGACCAGAGCCGCTGAATGGTGTTAAAAATGGGGGGGGGCACGGACTACTACCTACTGACAACACAGACTCCACAAGTTATGACCTTGGATGCATCTTCATGCACCAAGTTCAGCATGCTCTGCTACGTATAAAGAGATTTTCCTGGCGTTGTATGCTTGCTATCAGTCACTCTTGCGTTCAACTCACGTGGACCTAGCAGATGCGAGAGATACCGCAGACGAACTAAGCGCGATCCCTACGGGCCCTTCTTTTGCTTTTGACAGCAATGCACGCCGATCGAAACCTCCACGTTTATCACACACAGGGCACGATGGCAGGTTAAGGAGAAAAGGTATTACAAAGGAGGGGAGATAAAGAAAGCCCATAAGATGCCAGCAACCTCGATTAAACGAATACAACGACACCAGAAGCGCAGCAGACGGCAGTACGAGCCAAAGGATTCATGCCCGACACAACGAGAGAGAAAAGGGAACGACCTGCATCCCAGACATGCTACATGTTAACAAGCTAAGACAGCAAACCTGACTAAACCGCTTGTAAACGTCCAACAACTCATATGGCTAAGAAGTGAGGGTAAAAGAGGAGGGCGCGACGGCACGGTTAACATCTATCTTAGATACGGCGGTAAGATAAAACCAAAGTCAATTCTCATGGGTAGCCCCCCCGCCCCCCCCCCCCCCCCCCCCCCCGCGCCCCCCCCAACTCTCATTTCTACGGTCAGCTTGAGGATTCAGTCACCCCCAACCCACCACTGACCGCCACCCCCTCCTATTCAGCACCCCCCAAACAACGTTATATGGGTTATACCCCCCCCCACATTAGGATAAAAAATGCCCCCCCCCCCCCCCCGCCCCGCCCAGCACCTTCTCGCCCCTTCATTGGGGTAGCCCCCCCCCCAACCACCCCCCCCATCTGAAATAACCCCCCCCCCCCCCCAGCACTCCATTGAGGTTCATCCCCCCCCCCCATTGGTTCCCGCCCCTCACCCCCCCCCGACAACAACCCCCAGCAGATCGGTCCCCCCCCCAATAACATCAACCCACCCAGGAAGAGGAGGAAAACCCCCCCCCCCCCATAGAACTTAACCCCCTCCCCCTTAATTAATCACCCCCCCTCCTTGATTTAATGCCCCCCCCCCACCGGGAAAATTCCACCCATAGAGCTGGAAGCAGACCCCTCAAACTCCCTCTCAGGGCCCGGCACTGCTGGCCACAGCTTCTCTGCAGGCTCCTATGGGACAAGGCTCTGTGACCCCCCATGGTCCCGACCCCCCCAGTGACCCCTCATTTACCCCGCCCATGACCCCAATTGCCCCATTCACCCCCCCTTATATGCCACCCGCCCCCCATATACCCATTACCCCCCCAATAACCCCATTACCCCCTTATATTCACCCCATCCCCCCCATCCCAAAGCCACCAATAATGCCCGACCATTTACCCCCATATCACCCCCAAATGCCCCCATTTTTATTTTTTTTCCCCCCATCACCCCAATGCCCCCCCATGCCCCCCATTAACCCCCCCCAGCCCCCCACATTACCCCCTGGACCCCCAAAAGCCGCCCGATTGCCCCCCCCTTTTACCCATTCCCCCTATCCCCCATCCCCAACAGCCACCACATAATTTGCCCCATTTTATCCACCAGTTTCTCCATTACCCCCCAAATGCCCCCATATCCCCCCCCCATGCCACCAATCGTCCCCCCATGCCACCCTTTACCCCCCCCCATGTCACGCCCCACCCCAAGCCCCCTACCCCTGTGCCCCCATACCCCTATATTATCCCCATCCCCCCCACCCATCCCCAAAGCAACCCCAATAAACGCCCCCATTTTACCCCCCCATGCCCCCCACAGCTGTCCCCCATGGCCAGGCCCCTTAGCCCCCCAGCTTTGTCACCAATAACCCCCCCAGCGCCAGGTTGGGGACACCCCCAATGTGATGGGGGGGCAGTGAATGGAGGGGGTGCATAGTGATGTCATATGGACTCACTATGGCACGAGGATGGAGGGGTGACGTCATAGTGATGTCATTGTGATGTCACATGGACTCACCATGACACGAGGACGGAGGAGTGACGTCATAGTGATGTCATGTGGGGTCACTATGACACAAGGATGGAGGGATGACATCATAGTGACGTCATAGTGATGTCACATGGGCTCACTATGACACAAGGACTGAGCAGACACGTGATAGTGATGTTACTTGGGCTCACCATGACACAATGTGTCACACTATGACACAAGGATGGAGATGTGACATCATAGTGACGTCATAGTGATGTCATGTGGGCTCACTATGACACAAGGATGGAGGGGACGCTTCATAGTGACCTCACATGGACTCACCATCACACGAGGACGTGTCACACTATGACACAAGGATGGAGTGGACTCCTCATAGTGACGTCATATGGACTCACCATGACACGAGGATGGAGGTGACACGTCATAGTGACATCATAGTGATGTCACGTGGGCTCACTATGACACAAGGACTGAGCAGACACGTCATAGTGATGTCAATTGGGCTCACCATGACACGAGGACGTGTCACACTATGACACGAGGATGGAGTGGACTCCTCATAGTGACGTCATATGGACTCACCATGACACGAGGATGGAGGTGACACGTCATAGTGACGTCACGTGGACTCACAATGACACGAGGATGGAGGTGACACGTCATAGTGATGTCACGTGGACTCACTATGACACAAGGACTGAGCAGACATGTCATAGTGATGTCACTTGGGCTCACCATGACACAAGGATGGCGGGGACGCTTCATAGTGGCCTCACAAGGACTCACCATCACACGAGGACGTGTCACACTATGACACGAGGATGGAGGTGTGACATCATAGTGACATCACATGGACTCACTATGACACAAGGACTGAGCAGACACGTCATAGTGATGTCACTTGGGCTCACTATCACACGAGGACGTGTCACACTATGACACAAGGATGGAGGTGTGACATCATAGTGACGTCATAGTGATGTCACATGGACTCACCGTGACACGAGGACTGAGCAGACACGTCATAGTGACGTCACTTGGGCTCAGCATCACACGAGGATGGAGTGGTGACGTCATAGTGATGTAACAGTGACATCACATGGACTCACCATGACACGAGGACGTGTCACACTATGACACGAGGATGGAGGTGTGACATCATAGTGACCTCACATGGACTCACCATTACACGAGGATGGAGGTGACACGTCATAGTGATGTAGTAGTGACGTCACATGGACTCACCATGACACGAGGACTGAGCAGACACGTCATAGTGACGTCACATGGACTCACCGTGACACGAGGATGGAGTGGTGACGTCATAGTGATGTAATAGTGATGTCACATGGACTCACCATGACACGAGGACTGAGCAGACACGTCATAGAGATGTCAATTGGGCTCACCATCACACGAGGATGGAGTGGTGACGTCATAGTGATGTAATAGTGACGTCACATGGACTCACCGTGACACGAGGATGGAGGGGTGACGTCATAGTGACGTCATAGTGACATCACATGGACTCACCGTGACACGAGGATGGAGGGGTGACGTCATAGTGATGTCACATGGACTCACCATGACACAAGGATGGAGTGGTGACGTCATAGTGACGTCACATGGACTCACCATCACACGAGGACGTGTCACACTATGACACGAGGACGGAGGGGACACGTGTGAACACAGCGGTCTCATGGGGGTTCTCCTGTGTGTCCCCCCCCTTTTTGGACACCAAATTGGGGCCGTTTGTGTTGTTTTCCCATTGGTTTTTATATAATAAAGCACTTGTGAGCGCACACGGCGTGTCTGGGGGGGGTGATAAGGTCTTATCAGAGCACACAGAGCCATGGGGGGGGGGAGCAGGGGGGTGTGAGGGGGCTGATAAGGAGGGAGGGCAGCGAGTGGCAGCTCCAATGGGTCGTGTGGGATGAGGGGACATTGGGTTCGGTGTCAATCGGGTTCGGTGTCAATCGGGTTCGGTGTCAATTGGGTTCTGTGTCAATTGGGTTCGGTGTCAGTTGGGTTCTGTGTCAATTGGGTTCTGTGTCAATTGGGTTCTGTGTCAATTGGGTTCGGTGTCAATTGGGTTCGGTGTCAATTGGGTTCTGTGTCAATTGGGTTCGGTGTCAATTGGGTTCGGTGTCATCTGGGTTCTGTGTCAATTGGGTTCTGTGTCA
>NW_015440271.1:4620-9406 GCF_001577835.2 Coturnix japonica | reverse complement strand
GTGTCAATTGGGTTCGGTGTCAATTGGGTTCTGTGTCATCTGGGTTCTGTGCCATCTGGTTCCGTGTCACCTGGGTTCCATGTCATCTGGTTCTATGTCACTTGGTTCCGTGTCACCTGGGTCCCACATCACCTGGGCTCCATATCCCTGCAGTTCCATGTCACTGTATCACCTGGGTCCTATGTCATTGCAGCTCCATGCCACCATGTCACCTGGGCTCCATGTCTCCATGTCACTTGGGTCCTTCATCACCTGTGCTTTATGTCATCTGGGCTCCATGTCACCACAGCTCCATGTCACCTGGGTCCCACATCACCTGTTCTCCATGTCACTGTGTCACCTGGGTCCCACGTCACTGTAGCTCCATGTCACCTGGGCTCCATGTCACCGTGTCACTTGGGTCCTTCCTCACATGGGCTCCATGTCACTGTGTCACCTGGGTCCCACATCATCTGGGCTCCATGTCACCACGTCACCTGGGCTCCAAGTCCCTTCAGCTCCATGTCATTGTATCACAAGGCAGCTCCATGTCACCACGTCACCTGGGTCCCACATCACCTGTTCTCCATGTCACCACCCCCCCAGTGACCTCAGCATCACATCACCACCCAGACTCCCCCCTCCATCCCCATCCCCACCCCCACCTCCATCACTTCCATCCCCATCCCCATCCCTGGCCATGACACTGATCCCCCCCTGATCCCCAAACCTCACCCTCCACCCCCTCGAGGCCCCTCCAGGCTGGATAAGACAGACCTCCACCCCCATATGGGTCCCATCGGTGGGTCTCAAGTGACACTCAGCCAAGAAATAACGGCGCAGGATGGGCAACACGTGATGCCCCGTGGGGTGGGGGGGGACGGGGGGCAGACAGAGGGATGCAATGAGGGGGGTGGGGGGATGGGAGGCACGGGAGGCCTCCAGCAACATGGCGGCCAGACGGGCTGCAGCGTTGGGCCTCCATTGGATGTAATGTTCCAAGCCATCCACTAAGAGTAAACCGGGGGGCCGGGCTCGGGTCGCCATTGCTGCCAGCTCCTGGGTTAAGGCTGCCAAGGTGGGGGGGTAACGGAGCTCCAGGCGCTGAGGGAAAGGGGAGGGGGGACATCAGACCACGCCCCCTCCCCTTAAACCACGACCCTCATCCCAAGCCACGACCCCCTCCATGCTTGCCCCACCCACACACGTGCCCAGCGCCACGCCCCCTTAAGCCCCGCCCACAACGTTAAGCCCCGCCCACACAGCAATTAACCACGCCCCCAAAGATGTAGCCACGCCCATTTAGACAAAGCCCCACCCACTCCTGTTGATCCAGTGGTGCTAAGCCCCGCCCACTCGCACGAAGCCCCGCCCACAAACCATCTAACCACGCCCCCAAAAGCTGTAGCCACGCCCACTAAGACCAAGCCCCGCCCACTGTGTTAAGCCACGCCTACTAAGACAAAGTCCCGCCCACTCCCTCCCCCGCTCTCGTGTTGTGAAGCCCCGCCCACTCGCACGAAGCCCCGCCCACAACCCGGCTAACCACGCCCCCAAAAGCTGCAGCCACGCCTACGAGGTCAAGCCCCGCTCACTAAGACGAAGCCCCGCCCACTGTGCTTAAGCCCCGCCCACTCCCGTCGATCTAGTGTTGCTAAGCCCCGCCCACTCGCACGAAGCCCCGCCCACAAAGTCTAGCCACGCCCCCAACGCTGTAACCACGCCCACTAATAACAAGCCCCGCCCACTGTGCTTAAGCCCCGCCCACTCCCGCCGCTCCAGTGTTGTGAAGCCCCGCCCACTTGCACGAAGCCCCGCCCACAAACCATCCGACCACGCCCCCAAAGCTGTAGTCACGCCCACTGAGACAAAGCCCCGCCCACTTTATGTAAGCCCCGCCCACTCCCGCCGATCCAGTGTTGCTAAGCCCCGCCCACAAACCAGCTGGTCACGCCCCCAAAGCTGTAGCCCCGCCCACTGTGTTAAGCTCCGCCCACTCCCGCCGCTCTCGTTGCGAAGCCCCGCCCACTCGCGCAGTGCCCCGCCCACACCACGTGACCACGCCCCCCCGACCTGCAGCGCTCTGTGTTCTCCTCCGCCGCCATTCGGGATCCTGGTGGGGGCTGTGGGCGCCATATAAAGCACACGGGGCCCATCTCCGCCTCCAGCCAACGCCGCCCGCAGCAGCAGCGCCGTCCGACCCGACCCCACCGGGCCCAGCACCAACAGCGGCCATGTTGGGCCTGGTTCGGCCCGCTCCGGGCCCAGCGCCTGCTCCAGTATTGCCGCCATTCTGCTACAGCCAATCGCTGCCCTCCGAGCCGAGGGGAGAGGCCAATGGGAGCTCGGAGACTCTCAGCCAATCGGAGTGCGGCTTACCACAGCGCTGTTCCCGCCCACCGAACTCCTCAACCAATCAGAGTGGGGAGAGTCCCGCCGCGCCGCTCCCGCCCACCGTGCTCGCCTCAGCCAATCAGAAGGCGCTCCCTCCCGCTCCCGCCCACCGCGCGCTTCTCAGCCAATCGGAGCGCGCGGAGAGGAGCGCGCCACGCCTTCCCGCGCGCCGATCCTCCCCTCGCTTCTCATTGGCCGCTCCAGCCGCCAATCCAGCGCCGCCCCGTTTCCCTACGGGACTAATTGCCCCGCCTCTTCCCCCTCCGCTCAGCCAATAGAGAGGCGGTACCCGGCAGGGGGGGCGTGGCTGGAGCTGTCAATCACTACTCCCCGTTGCCTGGCAACGCGTTGGGATGCAACGCACAGGGATGCAATGGGTTGCAATGGGTTGCAATGGGTTGCAATGGGTTTGCCAAATGGGATTGCAATGGGTTGGCAATGGGTTGGCAATGGGTTTGCCAATGGCTTGCAATGGGAATGCAATGGGTTTGCAATGGAGTTGCAAATGGGATGGCAATGGGTTGCAATGGGTTGCAAATGTGATGCAATGGGTTTGCAATGCGATGCAATGGGTTGCACTGGGATGCAAATGGAATGCAATGGGAAAATGCAATGGGTCTGCAATGGGGTTGCAATAGGGAAATGCAAATGGGTTGCCCATGGGTTGCAATGGATGCAATGGGTTGCAATGGGATGTCAATCGGGGGATTGCAATGGTGTTGGCAATGGGATGTAATGTGTTGCAATGGATGCCAATGGGATGCAAATGGGATGTAATCAGGGTTGGCAATGGGATGCAATGGGTTCATAGGGATGCAATGGGTTGCAATGGGTTTGCAATGGTTGCAATGGGATGCAATGGGTTGCAATGGGATGCAATGGGTTGCAATGGGTTGCAATGGGTTGCAATGGGTTGCAATGGGTTGCAATGGGATGCAATGGGTTGCAATGGGTTGCAATGGATGCAATGGGTTGCAATGGGATGTAATGGGGATGCAAATGGGTTTGCAATTGGATGCAATGGGTTTTGCAATGGGAATGCAATCGGGTTTGGCAATGGGTCTTGCAATGGGATGCAATGGGTTGCAATTGGGTTTGCAATGCGGATGCAATGGGTTGCAAGGGCTTGCAATGGGATGCAATGGGGTTGCAATGGGATGCACGATGCAATGGGTTTGCTGGGTTGCAATGGGGATGCAATGGGTTGCAGTGGGTATGCAATGGGATGCAATGGAGATGCAATGGGTCTGCAATGGGTTGCAATGGGGATGCAATGGATCAATGGGTTGGCAATGGGTTGCCAAATGGGATGGCCAATTGGGGATCAATGGGTTGCAAAGGGTTGCAATGGGATGCAATGGTTCCACATGGGAAATGCAATGGGGATTGCAAATGGGGATGCAATGGGTTGCCAATGGGTTTGCAATGGGATGCAATGGGATGCAATGGGTTGCAATGGGATGCAATGGGATGCAATGGGATGCAATGGGTTGCAATGGGATGCAATGGGATGCAATGGGATGCAATGGGTTGCAATGGGTTGCAATGGGATGCAATGGGATGCAACGGGGGTTGCATGGGGTTGCAATGGCGTGCTCAGGGGTGAACGCACGCGGGTGCATGAGGATGCACGAGGTTGAAAGGGCATTGCTCAGGGATGGATGCACGAGGATGCACGACGTTGCACGACGTTGCAAGGACATGCTCAAGGATGGCTGCACGGCATTGCAAGAGGATGCATGAGTGTGCACGAGTTTGCAAGGGGATGCTCAGAGATAGGTGCACGAGGAAGCACGAGGTTGCAAGGGCATGCTTACAGATCGATGCACAAGGATGCACGAGGATGCACAAGGTAACAAGGGTGTGTTTTGGGATAGATGCACGAGGGTGCACGACGTTGCAAGGGCATTGCTCAAGGATGGATGCACGGGGTTGCACGAGGATGCACGAGGTAACAAGGGCGTGTTTTGGGATAGATGCACGAGGATGCACAAGGTAACAAGGGCGTGTTTTGGGATAGATGCACGAGGATGCACAAAGATGCACGAGGATGCACGACGTTGCAAGAGGATGCACGACGTTGCAAGGGCAAGCTCAGGGATAGCTGCACGAGGATGCACGAGGATGCACGAGGGCGCAGAGCACACGCAGGGCCGGATGCTGAGTGACAGCCGAGGGCACCCGAAGCTTCACACGGACCCCCCCGCGAGCTCACGAGGACGCACGGCCTCGTGCACGAGGGGGATGCACGAGGGGGATGCACGAGAAAAGGATGCACGAGGAGGCCGGCTCGGGGCGTCCCCTCGACTACGCGTATTCTTAAGCAATAACAACGTAATCCGTATTATCCACCCAAGAATACCCGTCACCGCGGGGCGCGGGGGGGGCATCCGGGGTGGGGGGGGGGGGGGGG
>NW_015440271.1:2049-3620 GCF_001577835.2 Coturnix japonica | reverse complement strand
CTATAGGGGTAGCAGAGGGGTCTATGGGGTTCAGATCCACTGGCAGAGGCAATAGGGCTCTAATGGGGGGGTTCTGTGGGGGGCTATAGGGGTAGTATAGGGGTCTATTGGGTTCAGAACCCCCGGCAGAGGCAATGGGGTTCTAATAGGGGGGTTCTGTGGGGGTCTCTGTGGGGCTATAGGGGAAGTATAGGTGTCTATGGGGTTCAGAACCATGGACAGAGGCAATGGGGTTATAATGGGGGGTTCTGCGGGGGTCTCTGGGGTCTCTGGGGTCTCTGGGGGGCTATAGGGGCAGTATAGGGGTCTATAGGGTTCAGCACCATGGACAGCAGCAATGGGGGTCTAATAGGGGGGTCTGTGAGGGGCTATAGGGGCAGTATAGGGGTCTATGGGGTTCAGCACCATGGACAGCGGCAATGGGGGTCTAATGGGGGGTAGTTTAGGGGTCTGTGGGGGTCTCTGGGGGTCCATAGGGGCAGTATAGGGGTCTATGGGGTTCAGAACCATGGACAGACGTAATGGGGTTATAATGGGGGGTTCTGCGGGGGTCTCTGGGGGGCTATAGGGGCAGTATAGCGGTCTATGGGGTTCTAATGGGGGCTGTGGGGATTCTATAGGTGTTTGTGGGGGGGTTTATGGGAAACTATAGGGGTACTATAGGGGTCTATGAGGTTCAGCCCCACGGGCAGCAGCCATGGGGATGCAATGAGGGCTGTAGGGACTCTTTGGGGGGCTATAGGGGTTCTATGGGGTCTGTGGGGGTTCTATGGGGACTATAGGGGTTCAGTAGGGGTCTATGGGGCACTAATGGGGCCTGTTAGGTTTCTATAGGGTTCTATGTGGGTTCTATTGGGGACTATATGGATACTGGAGGGATCTATGGGGCTTAACACCACAGACAGTGGCAATGGGGATCTAATGGGAGCTGTGGGGATTCTATAGGGGTCTAAGGGCGTTCTATGGGGGACTATAGGGTTTCTATAGGGGTCTATGTGGGGGTTCTATGATGGATCAGCACCACGGACAGCAGCAATGGGTCTCTATAGGGGCTCTATAGGGGTCTGTGGGTCTCAGCACCAGCTATAGGGGCTACATAGGGCTCTATGGGGGCTCTATAGGGGTCCTGTAGGGATTCTATAGGGCTCAGTCGGGCTCTGCAGGGAATCTATAGGGACTCTAGGGAGGGGTTCTATATTGGGTCTTCTATATAGAGGCTCTATAGGGCTCTATAGGGGCCCTATAGGGCTCTATGGAGGGGAGGGAGGGGGAATCTATATAGGGCCCTCTACGTGGGGGCTTTATGGGGTTCTATAGGGGCCCTATAGGGCTTTATGGAGAGGGGGGGAACCTATATAGGGCCCTCTTCATAGGGGCTTTATGGGGTTCTATAGGGGCCCTATAGGGCTCTATGGAGGGGGGGGAACCTATATAGGGCCCTCTACATAGGGGCTTTATGGGGTTCTATAGGGGCCCTATAGGGCTCTAAGGAGGGGGGGAACCTATATAGGGCCCTCTACATATGGGCTCCATAGGGGCCCTACAGAGAGCTCTGCGACGCCTATAGGGCT
>NW_015440271.1:0-1344 GCF_001577835.2 Coturnix japonica | reverse complement strand
CCCCCAACCAGCCGCAGTCATATGGGGGGGGGAGGGGGCATAAGCCACGCCCCCTCCCATAGGCCACGCCCCCTCCCATAGGCCACGCCCCCTTCTCCACTGCATATAGGGAACCTATAGGGAACCCTCTGCCCCTATAGGCACCGTTCAGCCCCATAAGCAGAGCACAGAGCCTATAGGGAACCCTCTGCCCCTATAGGCACCGTTCAGCCCCATAAGCTTCGCCCAGACCCTATAGGTACCCTCAGATCCCCTATGGCCAACCCACACCCCCTTTAGATACCCCATAGACACCATATACCCACCCCATGCCCCATAGATGCCCTATACCCACCCCACACTCCATGTAGATCCCCTATGGCCACCCCACGCCCCCTATAGATACTCTATAGACACCCTATACCCACCCTATGCCCCATAGATCCCCTATACCCACCCCACACCCCATGTAGATCCCCTATGGCCACCCCACGCCCCCTATAGATACACTATAGACTCCCTATACCCACCCCACACCCCACATAGGTACCCTCAGGGATCCCCTATAGCCCCCTATGGCCCCCCTATAGGTCCCCTATAGCCAACCCATACCCCCTATAGATACCCTACAGACGCCCTACACCCCCCCATCACCCCATGTAGGCCCCCTACGGCCACCCCACACCCCCTTTAGATACCCTATAGACGCTCTATAACCAACCCACACCCCCTTTAGATACCCTATAGATGCCCTATACCCACCCCATGCCCCATAGATGCCTTATATCCACACCACACCCCACATAGGTCCCCTCAGAGATCCCCTATAGCCCCCCCTATAGATCCCCTATAGCCACCCCATACCCCATGTAGGCCCCCTATGGCCAACCCACACTCCTTTAGATACCCTATAGATGCCCTATACCCACCCCATGCCCCATAGATGCCCTATACCCACCCCACACCCCACATAGGTCCCCTCAGAGATCCCCTATAGCCCCCCCTATGGCCCCCCCATAGCCACCCCATACCCCATGTAGGCCCCCTATGGCCAACCCACACCCCTTTAGATACCCCATAGACACCCTATAACCACCCCACACCCCATAGATGCCCTATACCCACCCCACTCCCCACATAGGTCCCCTCAGAGATCCCCTATAGCCCCCCCTATGGCCCCCCTATAGACCCCCTATACCCACCCCACACCCCCTATAGATACCCTATAGATGCCCTATACCCACCCCATGCCCCATAGATGCCCTATACGCACCCCACGCCCCACATAGGTCCCCTCAGAGACCCCCTATAGCCCCCCCTATGGCCCCCCTATAGATCCCCCTATGGCCCCCCTATAGACCCCCC
>NW_015440270.1:5891-15937 GCF_001577835.2 Coturnix japonica | reverse complement strand
ATTATGGGGCTATGGGCAATGGAGGGATACGGGGGATATGGGAGGGCTATGAGGCGGATTGGGGCTTGAGGGGGATATGGGGCTATGGGCCTATTTGGAGGGATAGGGGACTTATGGAAGGGTTGGGGTATGGGGTATGGGGGATATGGAGGCTATGGAGGGATAACCTGGGCTATAGGGGATATGCGAAGGGGATATGGGGCAAGGGGATATGGGGGGCTATGGGGGGTATGCGGCAATGGGCGGGATGTGGAGGGATATGGGGGGGATTGGAGTATGCGGGGAGGCATGGGGGGATATGGGATGTGGGCTATGGGCAGGTTGCGCGGGGTATGGGGGGTTAGGGCTATGGGGGACTACTGGCTATGGTGGCTGGGGCTATGGGATATGGAGGATATGGGGATATGTGGGCTATGGGATTGGGCTATTGGGGATATGGGGTAATGGGCAATGTGGGGCATATGGGGGGGATATGGAGGCTATGGGGGATTATGGGTATGGGGCTATGGGGGGTATGGGGCATTGGGTGGATATGGGGGCTATGGGGGCTATGGGGGCTATGGGGCTATGGGAAGGATATGGGGGCTATGGGGGCTATGGGTGTGGGGGTATGGGGGGCAATGGTGGATATTGGGGGCTATGGGGGAATAATAGGGGGCATGGGGGCTATGGGCAATGGGGGGGAGGAATGGTGGAGGTGCTATGGGGGCTATGGGGGGAATATGGGGTATAGGGGGGCATATGGA
Organism: Coturnix japonica; assembly: GCF_001577835.2. Classification (NCBI taxonomy): domain Eukaryota; kingdom Metazoa; phylum Chordata; class Aves; order Galliformes; family Phasianidae; genus Coturnix; species Coturnix japonica. The sequence goes on along the minus strand of NW_015440270.1, from coordinate 15,191 downwards.
GGGTATGGGGAATAGGGAGGTAAGGGGGATGTGGGGGATATGGGGATATGGGGGCATATGGGATGTATGGGGGGCTATGGGGTATGGGGGATATATGGGGGACTCTGGGGCAATAGGGGGATACGGGGGCTATGGGGATATGTGGGAGCTATGCACGGCAATGGATGGGGATTGTGAGGGGCTATGGGGGGCTTATGGGTATGGCGATATGGGGCTATGGGGGGTATGGGGGGTATGGGGTAGGGGGATGTGGGGCTATGGGGGGATAGCGGGGCTTGGGGGGTATGGGGGGCTATGGGGATATGGGGGTTATTGGAGGGGCTATGGGGATAGGATACGGGGGGCATGGGGGATTGGGGGGCTAGGGGAATATGGGGGCTTGGCGGCCTAGGGGGCTTGAGGCACTAGAGGGGGTATGGGGGTATGGGACTAATGGCTATGGGTGTATGGACTATGGCAATGGGGATATGGGGGGCTATGGGGGATATGAGCGTCTATGGAGGCTATGGGGCTATGGGGCTATGGGTTATATGGGGCTATAGGGTTATGGGGGTAGTGGGGCAATGGGGGATATGGGGGATTGTGGGGATGTAGGATCATGGGGATATGGGCTATGGGGGTATAGGGGGCATGGAGGGCTCATGGGTATGGGGATGGGGCTAGGGGAGTATGGCGGCTGGGCTATGGGGCTATGGGGGTATGGGGGGACTTATGGGTTATTGGGGCATTTGGGGATATGGGAGGGCTATTGGGGGCTAATGGGGGCATATGGGGCTATGGGGCAATGGGGGCTATGGGCTATGGGGGCTATGGTGATATGGGGATATGAGGGCTATGAGGGTATGGGGCGGATAGGGGGGTATGGGCTTATGGGTATGGGGCTATGGGCTAGGGGCTATGGGGGGCTATGGGGCTAATGGGGGCTATGGGGGTTATGGGGAGGTATGGGGGGCCCTATAGGAGGTGAGGTGGTGCTATGGGTATGGGCACATGGGGCTATGCGGGGCTATGCGTATGGGGGTATAGGGTAGAGGCTAATGGGAGCATGAGGTATGGGGTCTATGGGGTGTGGGGGCTATGGGGCGAGGGGCTATGGGGGACCATGAGGGCGGTGTGGGTGGGATGTGGGGGTCTTGGGGCGCTGTGGGGCGGGGTTGGGGGGTTCTGGGAGGTCGGGTTTGCGGGGATCTATGGGCTGTGGATTTATGAGCTGGGTCGTACTATGGTGTGCTGTATTATGGGGCTGTGTCTATGGGGCTGAAGCTCTATCTATGGGCTGAGCCTCTACCTAATATGGGGCTTATCTCTCTATGGGTCCTGCCCCACACTTGTAGGGTCTGTCGACATCCTGGTGAGGCATGGTGAGCTGACTGCCAAGTGTAGTGTTATGGGCTGGGGTCTATCTATCTATAGGGCTGTGGCTCTATATGGCATATAACTATTATGGCGGTCCTGCCCACACTGTAGGTCTGTTACATTTCACGGGAGCGCCTGGTGAAGCTTACTGCCAAGTTTGTATTCTATGGGGCTGGGGCTCTATTCTATTATGGGCTGTATCTCTTTGGGCTGAGCTTGTATCTATGGGTCATTGCCCACATTGTGGTCTGTCTGAATCCCCGGAGGTTGAGGCCATGGTGAAGCTGTATTGCCCAAGTGTGTGTCTTGGCTGGGGCTTATTTATCTATGGGGCTGGTTTATCTATGGGGCTGGCTGTTATTATGGGTCTGCCCCACACTGTAGTCTGTCTGACAATCCGGGGGGCCATGGTGAACTTGTATTGCCACAAGGTTGTGTCCTTGGGGCTGGGGGCTCTATCTATACTATGGGCTGGGGCTATATCAATCTATTGGGGCTGGGGGGGCTCTATCATAATCTATGGGGCTGGTTTATTATGGGCTGTATCTCTCTATGGGGCTGAGCTGTATTATGGTCCTGCCCACATTGTAGGTCTGTCTGACATCCGGGTGAGGCATGGTGAAGCTGTATTGCAATGTTGGGTCGTATGGGGCTGGGGCGCTCTATAGGCTGTACTCTATGGGCTGGATTCTACTATGGGACATGTATTATATATGGTCTGCCCCACTTTGTAGGTCTGTATATCTAATCCCCGGGGACGGCATGGTGAGATGTATTGCCAATTGTTGATCTTATGGGCGGGGCTTATCTATCTATGGGTTGGGGGCTCTATTATCTATGGAGGCTGACTCTATCTATGGGGTCTATCTATTATGGCTGCGGGGCTTGTATTTCTATGGGGCTGGGGCTCTATATGCTTATAATTAGCTATGGGTCCTTGCCACACTTGTAGGTCTGTCTGATCCCTGTGAGGCCATGGTGAAGCTGTATTGCCCCAAGTGATTTGTGGTCTATGGGGCTGGGTGTATCTTATCTATGGGGCTGGGTTCTATCTATGGGGCTGAGCTGTATCTATGGGTCCTGCCCCACACTTGTAGGTCTGTCTGACATCCCGGGGAGGCCATGGTGAAGCTGTATTGCCCCAAGTGTTGTGTCTATGGGCTGGCGGAGCTCTATATATCTGGGCTGGGGACTCTATCTATCTATGGGCTGAGTCTATCTATGGGGTGAGCTTATATGGGTCCTGCCCCACCACTTGTAGATCTGTTGACATCCCGGTACGGACCATTGGTGAAGCTGTACTGCCCAAGTGTTGTGTCTATGGGGCTGGGGCCTCTATATCATATTAGGGCTGGGCTCATATTGCTATAACTATCTATGGGGTCTTGCCCCACTTGTAGGTCTGTCTGACATCGGTTGAGGGCCATGGTGACGCTGTACTTGCCCAAGTTTGTATCTATGGGCTGGGGGCTCTATCTATCTTGGGGTGGGCGCTCATCTTATAGGGGCTGGGTTCTAATTATGGGGCTGAGTGTATCTATGGGTCTGCCCCAACTTGTAGTCTGTCTGACTCCCGGTGGCCATGTGAGCTGTATTGCCCCAAGTGTTTTGTTCTATGGCTGGGGTCTATAGGGCTGTATCTATGGGGACTAGTTCCGTATCTATGGGCTGGCTGTATCTATGGGTCTGCCCCAACTTGTAGGTCTGTTGACCATTCCCGGGTGGGCAATAGTAGTGTATTGCCCGTGTTGTGTCTATGGGGCTGGGCTCTATATATCTATGGGGCTGGGCGCATCTATCTATCTATGGCTGAGCTCTATTATGGGGTGGCTGTAATCTAGGCGTACTGCCCAACCACTTGTAGTCTGTCTGACATCCCCGGTACGAAGGCCATGGTGAAGCTGTACTGCCAAGTTTGTTGTCTATGGGTGGGATTATCTATCATTATTGGCTGGGTCTTATGGCTATAACTTCTATGGGTCTTGCCCACACATGTAAGGTCTTGACATCACCGTGGGCATGGTGAAGCATATGTTACTGCCAAGTGTACTTTGTATCTACTGGGCTGGGGGCTTATCTTCTTGATGGGGTCTATCTATAGGGCTGAGGTTCTATCTATGGGGTGAGCTGATAATCTATGGGTCCTGCCCAAACTTGTAGCGTCTGTTGACTCCCCGGATGAGGCCTGGTGAAGCTGTATTCCCCGACAGTGTTGTGTTGGGGCTGGGTCTATAGGGTGTATCTATGGAGGCTGAGTTTATCTTAATTGGGGCTGATGCTGTATCTATGGGTCCTGCCCACATTTTAGGTCTGTCTGAATCCGGGTGAGGCATGTGAGCTCATGTATTGCCCCAAGTGTTGTGTCTATGGGGCTGGGGGCTCTATCTAGTAGAGGGAGACTGGGCTCTATCTATTATCGGCTGAGTCTATCTATGGGCTGAGCTGTTATCTATTGGTCTGCCCACACTTGTAGGTCTGTCTGACATCCCCGGTGAGGCCATGGTGAAGCTGTATTGCCCCAAGTGTTGTGTCTATGGGGCTGGGGGCTCTATCTATCTATGGGGCTGGGGGCTCTATATGGCTATAACTATCTATGGGTCTTGCCACACTATGTAGGTCTGGCTCTAGACATCCGGTTGAGGCCATGTGAGCTGTACTCAAGTGTTGTTTATGGGGCTGGGGGCTCTATCTATTATGGGGCTGGAATGGCTTCTTCTATAGGTGGTTCATATCTATTGGAGCTGAGCTGTCTGATCTATGGGTCCTGACCCACCTTGTAGGTCTGTTGAATCCCCGTAGGCCATGGTGAGCTGTATTGCCAATGTCTGTGTCTATGGCTGGGGCTCTATCTATGAGGCTGGGGGGCTTATCTATGCGGCTGGCTCTATCTATGGGCTGAAGCCTGTATACTATGGGTTCCTGCCCACACTTGTAGGTCTGTCTGACTCCCTGGTGAGCCATGTGAAGCTGTATGCCCCAAGTGTATCGTGTCTATGGGGCTAGGGCTCTATTATCTATGGGGCTGGGGGCTCTTATGGCCTATAACTATCTATGGGTACTGCCACCACTTGTAGGTTGTTGAATCCGGTGGGCCATGGTGACGTGTACTTGCCAAGTGTCATGGACGTTTACACCCCAAGTCGTCCGAGCACCATCACGCGGGGCCTATTTTCGAACCTGGGTTCCCAATGTTGTTTCATTGGTTCACCCCGAATATCGGCCAAGGACCCGCGACCAGTTTGTTGCCCAGTAAGTATGGGGGATAATAGGGGGGGATATGGGATATGGATTTATGGGATATATGGGTTTATGGGGTTATATGGGGATTATGGGGATATGGGGATATATGGGGTTTTATGGTTATATAGGTATATGGGGATTGGGGATATATGGCTTATATGGCGTATATATAGGGGATATGGGGGATATATGGGTACTATATGGAGGGATATATGGGTTAATATGATGGGGTATGGGCTTATATGGGGGATTGGGGGTAATTGGGTTATTATGAGGGTTATATGGGTTTATGGGGGGATATTGGAGGTTTATGGGCGTTATATAGGATATATGGGTTATATGGGGTATATTAGGGGTTATGGGGTTATATGGGGTTATATTGACCGGGTATATTGGGGTTTATGGGATTATGGGGGGAGATGGGTGATATGGGAGTTATATGGGGGATATAGCGGGATCATGGGGATATATGGGGGGATATGGGTTATATGGGAATTATATGGGGGGTATGGGGGATAATTGGGGTTATTGGGTTATATGGGTATATATGGGGTTAATATGAGGGATATATGGGGTTATATGGGGTTATATAGGGGAATATTGGGGTTTATGGATATGGGATATGGGATATGGGGTTATGGTATATGGGGGATATGGGGAGATATGGGTTTATATGGGGTATATTGGGGGGATATGGGGGTTAATGGGGATATATGGGTATATGGGGATATATGGGGGATTTTGGGGAATATTGGGTTATATGTTCTGGTCCACCCGAATATCGGCCAAAACGACCCGCAACAGTTTGTGCCAGGTATGGGATTTGGGGATATAGGGGGATATTGATTATGGGGTTAATGGGATATAGGAGGGATATGGGGATATGGGTTTATGGGAATATGGGGGATATGGGTTTATGGGGGAATTATGGGGGATATGTCGGGTATATGGGTGATATATTGGGGTTATATGGGGGATATGGTGTTATATGGGGGATATGGGGGATTATATGGGATTTATGGGGGATATGGAGGTATAGGGGTATGGAGTTGATTATGGGTAATATGGGGGGATATGGGGTATATTTTGGGGTTATTATGGGGGTATGGGTTATATGATTGTATATGGGTTTATGGGGGATATGGTTATATGGGGGATATATGGTTATATGGGATATGGGATTATGGTGTATTGGTTTATAATGGAGATATTATGGGGTTATAGTGGGTTATATGGGGGATATATGGGTTATATGGGGTTATATGGGGGATATATGGGGTTATATGGGGGGATATGGGGTGGATATGGGGTTATATGTTCATGGTCCACCCCGAATATCGGCCCAAACGACCCGCAAACCAGTTGTATGCCAGTATGGAGCGGATTAGGGAGGGGATATGGTTATATAGGGGGTATATGGCGGTTATATGGGGAGATATATGGGGTTATTATGGGGAGTTAATAGGGATTATGGGTTAATGGGTGATATATGGGGTTATTATGGGGATATTGGGTCATATATTGGGGATATATGGGTTTATATGGGTATATGGGGATTATGGGGTTATATGGGGGTATTGGGGTTATATGGGGATATATGGGTTATATGGTTAATTATGGGGGTATGGGGATTGTTATATAGGGATATAGGGTTATATGGAGATAATGGGGGATATGGGGTATATGGCTTATATGGGGTGGAATATGGGGTTATAGAGGGATAATGGGATATGGTGGAATTTGGGTTATGGGGGTGATATGGGGGTCTATATGGGTTTATGGGGATATGGGTTTATAGGGATGGAGGGTATGGGTTATATGGGTTATATGGGGGTATTGGGATAATTGGGGGTTATATGGATATTATGGGTTATATGGGGACTATTGGGGAGATATGGGGGTTATGGGGTTTTATGGGGGATATGGTTCGTGAAAGGAGGAATATGGGGTTATTTGGGCGGGATATGGGTTATATGGGGGAGATATGGGTATAATATGAGGGAATATAGGGGATATCGGGGGGATAGGGGGTTTATGGGATATATGGTTATATGGTGGATATGGGGGATATATGGGTTATATGGGGGATATATGGAGGTTAATAGGGTATATGGGTTATAGGGGAATATATGGGGTTTTATATGGGGGTATGGGTTGATTTGGGCAGTATGATGGGGTTATGGGGTTATATGGGGATATTGGGCGTTATATTGGGTTATATGGGGATATATGGGTATATGGGATATATGGGGTTATATGGGGAATATGGAGGTTTTTGGGGGATCATGGGCATAGTATGGGAGTATAGAGGGTTATATGGGGTATATTGGGGGGATATTGGGTTTATGGGGGTATGAGGTTATATGGGGTATATGGGGTTTATTGAGGTATATGGGGTTATGATGGGGGATATGGGTTATATGAGGGTATATGGGGATATATGGGAGGTATGGGAGTTATATAGGGATAATGGGTTATATGGATATGGGGGGATATGGGATGATGGGTTTATGGGATATGGGGGGACTATTGGGTTATATGGGATTATGGGGCTTATGGGTATATATGGGGGATATTGGGGTATATAGGTATGGGGATATGCGTTATATGGGGTTTATGGGGGATATTGGGCATAATAGGGGGAATATATTGGGTTATATGGGAAATGGGATTATGAGAGGGAATATAGATGGGTTTAATGGGGTTATATGGTTATATGGGGTATATGGGTTATATGGGGAGATTTATGGGTGGATATGTGTTATTGTTCTGGTTCCCCGAATCGCCAACGAACCCAGCAAACCGTTTGTGCCCACGGATGGGGATTATAGAGGGGGATATGGGGGAATGATGCGGTTATAGGGATTATGGGTTTTATGGGGGTAATAGGATAATTGGGAATTGGCGGGGTTATGAAAAGGGAGAGTAATGGTTATATATGGAAAATAAGGGGAAATAATGGTGGGTTCATGAGCATATAAATGGCGGAATAACTGGAGTTATATAGGATATATGGCCGTTCTAAAATATGGAGGGAGATATGGAGAGGCACATGGAGAAGTGAGATATAGAAGGGTATATGGTTATTATGGGGGAATATATGTGTTATTGGGGGATTGGGGATTATGGGGAATATATGGGGTCTAATGCGGTTTTTATAGGAGGATATGGTGATATGGGGGGTTATAGAGGGATATGGGTTATGTTGGGGCATATATGGGGGGATATAGGGGGGACTTATGGAAGGTTAATATGGAGGATATATGGAGGGGATTATGGGTTATATGAGGGGATTATCGGGATATATGGGTTATATGGGGGATATCATATGGTTATATGGAGGAGATACGCGGGGAATGGGAGTTATGGGGTTATATGGGGGATATATGGGGTATGGGATATGGGGGATATTGGCGGTTAGGAGGGATATGGGGCAGCTATGGGTTATCTATGGGTCACTTATGAGTCCCATTCACCCCATAGGCTGTATGGGTTTAAGATCCACCCCATGGCGTACCAGCTGCTATGGGATGGTTATGGGGTGGTTATGGGGCTGTTATAGGTTATCTATGGGGCAGTTATGGGTCACTTATGGGTCACTTATGGGTCCCATATGTTGCCCCATAGGCTGTATGGGTTTAAGATCCACCCCATGGCGTACCAGCTGCTATGGGATGGTTATGGGTCCCCTATAGGTTATCTATGGGTCACTTATGGGTCACTTATGGGGCAGTTATGGGGCAGTTATGGGTCACTTATGGGTCACTTATGTTGCCCCATAGGCTGTATGGGTTTAAGATCCACCCCATGGCGTACCAGCTGCTATGGGATGGTTATGGGGCTGTTATAGGTTATCTATGGGGCAGTTATGGGTCACTTATGGGTCACTTATGGGTCACTTATGGGTCCCATAGGCTCTATGGGTTCAAGATCCACCCCATGGCGTACCAGCTGCTATGGGATGGTTATGGGTCCCCTATAGGTTATCTATAGGTTATCTATGGGTCACTTATGGGTCACTTATGGGTCACTTATGGGTCACTTATGGGTCCCATAGGCTGTATGGGTTCAAGATCCACCCCATGGCGTACCAGCTGCAGCTTCAGGCCGCCAGTAACTTCAAGAGCCCCGTGAAAACCATCCGCTGAATATGGGGGAAAATGGGGCATTTTGGGGTAAAAAACGGCCGTTTTGGGGCCAATTCCGGCACTGAGATGAACGTGAAATAAAGATGGGGACGAGCACTAAACACTTTGGGCTGGTTTGGGGTCATTTGGGGCCGTTTTGGGGCATTTTTGGGGGCGTTTTGGGGCATTTTTGGGGGCGTTTTGGGGCCATTTTAGGGCTATTTTTGGGTCTTTTTTGGGGCCATTTTGGGTCATTTTGGGTCATTTTGGGGTGATTTCGGGCCATTTTGGGGCTGTTTGGGCTATTTTGGGCCATTTGGGGGTGATTTGGGGCCATTTTGGGTCATTTTGGGGTCATTTGGGGCTATTTTGGGGTGATTTGGGGCCTTTTTGGGGGTGATTTGGGGGCGTTTTGGGGCCATTTTAGGGCTATTTTTGGGGCCATTTTGGGCTATTTTGGGTCATTTTGGGGCTGTTTGGGCTATTTTGGGCCATTTTGGGGTGATTTGGAGCCATTTTGGGCCATTTTGGGGTGATTTGGGGCTATTTTGGGGTGATTTGGGGCCTTTTTGGGGTG
>NW_015440270.1:0-5731 GCF_001577835.2 Coturnix japonica | reverse complement strand
CGTTTTGGGCCATTTTTGGGGGTTGGGTCATTTTGAGAGTTCTTTGGGTGATTTTCGGTCATTTGGGGTTGTTTGGGCTATTTTGGGCTGATTTTGGGGTCATTTGGGGCCATTTGGGTGATTTGGGGCTATTTTGGGGTCCATTTGGGGCCATTTTAATGCTATTTTTGGGGTTTTTTTGGGGCCATTTTTGGGTCATTGGGGGCCATTTTGGGGTCATTTTGGCGCTATTTTGGCCATTTTTGGGCTGTTTGGGCTATTTGGGCATTTGGGGTGATGTTGGCCCATTTTGGGGTCATTTTGGCGGCAGTTTTTGGGCATTCTTGGGGCGTTTGGGCATGTCTTAGGCTATTTTGGGTCTTTTTTGGGGCCATTTTTGAGTCTATTTTGGGCGTTTGGCTATTTGGCCATATTTGGGTGATGGGGCCATTTGGGTCATTTGCGGTCATTTGGGCTTATTTTGGTGATTTTGGGCCTTTTTGGGGGCCAATGTTGGGGCGTTTTGGGGGTATTTTTGAGGCTCCCTTTTGGTGCATTTGAGGCCATTTTGGGTCATTTTGAGGCATTTGGGCGTTTGGGGCCATTTTAGGGTGATTTGGGACCATTTTGGGCCTGTTCTGGGCATTTCGGCCATTTTGGGTCATTTGGGCCATGTTGGGTCATTTGCGGGTTGGGGGTCATTTTTGAGCGTCCTTTTTTGGTGTAATTTGAGGCCGATTTTGGGGCATTTTTGAGTTTTTGGGGGGGTTGGGGCCCATTTTAAGGGTGTTTCCGGGGCCAATTTTGGGCTGTTTTGGCTATTTTGGCAATTTTGGGGCATATTTTGGGTCCTTTTGTGGGCGCTTTTGGGGCGAGTAGGGCTAATTTTGGGGTCTTTTTGGGGCTATGTTGGGTCATTTGGGGTCTTTTTGTGGGCCATTTGGGGTCATTTTGGGCATCTTTGGGTGATTTGGGGCCCATTCTGGGCTGTTTGTGGCTATTTTGGGCATTCTTGGGGTCATTTGGGCTATTTTGGGCAATTTGGGGCATTTTGGGTCTTTTTTTGGGTGTTTTGGGGCCATTTTGGGAGTTCATTTTGGGGGGCCATTTTGGGTATTTGGGGGGGCATTTTCAGGCATTGTGGGGTGATTTGGGCTATTTTTGGTCTCTTTTGGGTCTTTTTTGGGCGACCATTTTGGGGCATTTTAGGCCATCTTGGTGTCTTTTTTGGGGCCATTTTGGGTCATTTGGGGCCATTTTTGGGGATTTGTGATTTTGGGGTCTTTTTGGGGGCGATTTTGGGGTGATTTGGGGCGATTTTGGGGTCTTTTTGGGGGTCTTTTTTGGGGCCATTTTGGGTCATTTTGGGGCCATTTTGGGGTAGTTTGGGGCCATTTGGGGTCATTTTGGGGGGGTTGGGACCATTTTGGGGCGTTTTGGGGCCATTTTCGGGGGTTTGGGGTCATTTTTTGGGAAGTTGGGACCATTTTGGGGCTATTTTAGGGCTATTTGGGGCCATTTTAGGGCTATTTTGGGTCTTTTTTGGGGCCATTTGGGGTCATTTTGGGGCCATTTGGGGGGGATTTCGGCCCATTTTGAGGGGTTTGGGGCCATTTTAAGGTGATTTTGGACCATTTTGGGGCCATTTGGGGCCATTTTGGGGCCATTTTTGAGGTATTTTCGGGTCATTTTGGGGTGATTTGGGCTCATTTTGGGGCAGTTTGGGGCCATTTGGGGTCATTCTGGGGCCATTTTGGGCTATTTTGGGGCCATTTTGGGCCATTTTGGGGGGTTTGGGGCCATTTTGGGGCCATTTTGGGGCGGTTTGTGCTCCTTTTTAAGGCCATTTGGATCCTTTTTAAGGCCCTTTGGGCCCATTTTTTGGGTTTTGGCCCCATTTTGGGGTTTTTTAGACCCTTTCGCTCTGATTTTCGTGTCCCTCCGGTCCCATTTTGGCCCGTTTTTGCCCCATTTCTGCCTCCCCCCCCCCCCATCACCGCATCGCCACCATCCAAGATGGCGGCCGTAACCCAACCGGAAGTCCTCCAGTGTATATTGTCCTTCATCGGCTTCCGTAGCCTAACCGGAAGTCCTCCAGTTTATTACGATCCTCATCGGCTTCCGTACCCAAACCGGAAGTCCTCCAGTGTATCAAACCGGAAGTTCTCCACTTTATTACGACCCTCCTCGGCTTCCGTAGCCTAACCGGAAGTCCTCCAGTGTATATTGTCCCTCATCGGCTTCCGTAGCCTAACCGGAAGTCCTCCAGTGTATCCTGTCCCTCATCGGCTTCCGTAGCCTAACCGGAAGTCCTCCACGTTATTACGACTCTCATCGGCTTCCGTAGCCCAACCGGAAGTCCTCCCGTGTATATTGTCCCTCGTCGGTTTCCGTACCCAAACCGGAAGTCTTGCTCTCACCTAAGTTCCGGTTCCGGCGCGGCCTACACTTCCGGCCCCGCCATGGGGAAGCTGCTGAGCTGCGTTTTGGGGCCGCGCCTTTACCGGGTGCATCGGAGGCGAGGGGAGGGGGGAGGGGAGCCCAGCTGGGTGAGTTATAATGGGGTTATATGGGGTTATAGGGGGTTATTATGGGGTTATATGGGTGGTAATGGGGGTGAATGGGGTGAATGGGGGTATATGGGGGTTTATGGGGTTTATATGGGGGTTAATGGGGTTATATGGGATGTAATGGGGTTATATGGGGGGTTAATGGGGTTTATATGGGGGGTAATGGGGTTTAATGGGGTTATATGGGTGTTTATTGGGGGGTAATGGGGGATAATGGGGGTGAATGGGGGCTTTAATGGGGTTTAATGGGGGTTAATGGGGTTTATATGGGGGTTAATGGGGTTTATTTGGGGCTAATAATGGGGGTTTTAATGTGGGTTTATTTATGGGGTTTAATGGGTTAATGGGGTTATATGGGGGTAATAGGGTTACTGCGGGGGTATATGGGGTTAAATTTGTGGGTTTATATGGCGGGTTATATCTGCGGATGTAATCGGGGTATATGGGGTTAATGGGGTTTATATGGGGTAATGGGTAATGGGGTTATATCGGTGGTCGTTTTCATTGGGGGTAACTGGGGGATAATGGTGATGGGTGGCTATAATGGGGTTAATGGGTTATTGGGGTTAGTATGGAATTTAATGGTTATATGAGGGGGTATGGGTTATATGGGGTTATAGATCGGGGTTTATATGGGGTTATATGGGATGTAATGGGTATATGGGCGTTTAATGGGGTTTATATGGGGTTTAATGGGGGATATGGGGTTATAATGGGGTTTATATGGGGTTTAATGGGGTTTATATGGGGGATAATAGGGGATATGGGGTTAATAATGGGGTTAAATGTGGGTTGTATGGGGGTTTATCGGGGTTTAATTGTGGGCTGCAATCAATAGGTGGGTTATTGGGGGTTAATGGGGTTAATGGGTGTTATTGGTTTAAATGGGGGATATGGGGTTATAATGGGGTTTAATGGGGTTTATGTGGGGGTAATGGGGTTAATGGGGTTTATTAGGGGGGTTAATGGGGTTATATGGGGGCTATATGGGAGGTTATGGGGTTTAATGGGCGGTTATAATGGGGGTAAGGGGGGTTAATGGGGTTTATATGGGGTAATGGGGCTCTAGGGGGTAGTGGGTTTGTATATGGGGTTTATATGGGGGTTAATGGGGTTTATAATGGGAGATAATGGGGTTTAATGGGGGTTAATGGGGTTTATATGGGGTTATATGGGGTTTAATGGGGTTTTAATAGGGGTTAATGGGGCTTAAGGGGTTTAACAGGGTTAATGATGGATAGGTGGTGTGTTGTGTATAATGGGGTTAATGGGGTAATGTTGGATTATTGGGGTTTATAATGGGGTTGTAATTGGGTTTCATTGGGGTTAGTGGGGTTTATAATGGTTTATAGGGTTAATGGGGGTTAGTGGGTTTATAATGGGGTTTAATGGGTTAATGGGGTTATGTTGGGGTTTATAATGGGTTTGAATGGGTTAATGGGGATTATGGGGTTATAATGGGGTTAATGGGGGTTATGGGGTTTATAATGGGGTTAATGTGGGTGTATGTGGGGTTTATATGGGGTTTAATGGGGTTAATGTGGAATTAGTGGGGTTTATATGGGGTTAATGGGGTTAATGGGATTAGTGGGGTTTATAATGGGTTTAATGGGTTAAAATGGGGGTTAGTGGGGTTATAATGGGGTTTAATAGGGTTAAATGGGGTTAGTGGGGTTATAATTGGGTTTTAATGGGGTTATGGGGTTTATATGGGGTATAATGGGGTTTAATGGGGTTTATGGGGATTAGTGGGTTTATTAATGGGTTTAATGGGGGTTTAATGGGGTTTAAATGGGGATTACTGGGGTTTGATAATGGGGTTTAATTGGGGTTAATGGGTGGATTAGTGGGGTTTATAATGGGTTTATGGGGTTTAATATGGGTTTAATATGGGGTTTATAATGGGTTTAATGGGTTAATTGGATTAGTGGGGTGTTATAATGGTTTAGATGGGTTAAATGGGGTTGTATAATGGGGTTTAAGTGGGTTAATGGGGTTGGGGGTTTATAATGGGGTTTAATGGGGTTAATGGGGATTAGTGGGGTTTATAATGGGGTTTAATGGGGTTAATGGGGTTTATATGGGGTTTATAATGGGGTTTAATGGGGTTAATGATGTGATTAGTGGGGTTTAGAATGGGGTTTAATGGGGTTAATTGTGATTAGTGGGGTTTATAATGGGGTTTAAGGGGTTAATGGGTTTATAAATGGGGTTGTAATGGGGTAATGGGGTTAGTGGGGTTTATAATGGGGTTTAATGGGGTTAATGGGGGTTAGTGGGGTTTATAATGGGGTTTAATGGGGTTAATGGGGTTAGTGGGGTTTCTTAGTAATTGGGGTTTAAATGAGGTTAAGGGGATTACTGGGGTTTAAATAATGGGGGTTTATAATGGGGTTTCAATGGGGTAATGGGTTGATAGGGGTTTAATGGGGTTATGGGGGTTAGTGGGGTTATATGGGGTTTTAATGGGTTTAATGGGGCTTTATTATGGGGTTTATAAATGGGGTTTAATGGGTTAATGGGGGTTAGTGGAGGTTTAATAATGGGGTTTTAATGGGGGTTAATGGGGGGGTTAGTGGGGCTTATTAATGGGGTTTTAATGGTTTAATGGGTCTGTAAGTTGGATTAGTGGGTTATGAATGGGGTTAATGGGGTTAATGGGGGTTAGTGGGGTTTATAATGTTGGTTAAGTGGGGGTTAGTGGGGGTTATATGGGGTTTAATGGGGTAGGGTTCATAGTGGGGTTATTATGGGGTTTTCAAATGGCGGTTAATGGGGTTTAGTGGGGTTTATAATGAGGTTTAAATGTGGTTCAATGGGGTTGTAGATATGGGGTTTATATTGGGTTAATGGGGTTAATGTCCCCCCCCCATAGGATTCCCTAGTATACCAGCGCCCGCAGCCTGGGAATCGCCACACGGCAACGAGTGTGTTGTGGCATTGGGTGCGAGAAATGGGGGGGCGAGCGAGACGACACCCACCCATACAGTGGACCTCCAATCATATAACACCCCGCCCAATAAGTCACCGCCCCATATTAACTCATAAGTACCCTCCATATAACCGATAGTGACAGTGTGTTTGGCATTGGTGAGAAATGGGGGGGGGGGAGCCCGAGGACCCCCATGGGACCCCCAACATAACACCCCCCATAGGGCTAGCTGAAGACCCCCCCAATTCAG
>NW_015440269.1:12562-15938 GCF_001577835.2 Coturnix japonica | reverse complement strand
GTGATTATAGTGGATCTATGGGGTCTATGGGGAGTTATGGGGGTCATTGAGGTGTTATAGGGGATCTATGGATCTATGGAGGGTTATGAGGGTCTATGGTGTTATAGGGAATCTATGGGGTCTATGGGGGGTTATGGTGTTATAGGGGGATCTAGGGGGTCTATGGGGGGTTATGGGGGGTCTATGGGGTCTGTGTGGCGTTATAGGGATTCTATTAGGGTCGTTATAGGGGATCTATGGGGTCTATGGGGGGTTATGGGGGTCTATGGGGTTTATAGGGATTCTATGGGGTCTATGGGGGGTTTATGGGTGATCTGTTTGGGGTGCTATGGGGGTGTTATAGGGGTCTATGGGGGTCTGTTTGGGGTATATAGGGGATTTTATTGGTGTGTTATTGGGGGGTTCTATGGGGTTATGGGGCTCTGTGTGGGTTATGGGATTCTGGTGTGTGGGTTATGGGTGATCTGTGGGGGGTCTTATGGGGGCGCCTTATAGCGGGGTTCTGTGGGTGTTTGTGTGGGGTTATAGGGGATTTATGGGGTGTTATGGTGGTCTATGGGGTGTTATAGGGGGTCTATGGGAGGTTATGGGGGTCTATGGGGTGCTATAGGGGTTCTATGGGATGTTATAGGGGTTCTATGTGGTGTTATAGGGGGTCTATGGGGTGTTATAGGGGTTCTATGGGGGTCTATGTGGTGTTATAGGGGATCTATGGGGTCTATGTGGGGTTATAGGGGATTTATAGGGTGTTATAGGGGATCTATGGGGGGTTATGGGGGTCTATGGGGTTGTTATAGTGGATCTATTGGGGTCCTTATGGGGTGTTATGGGGGTCGTATGGGTTTTATGGGCGGTCTATTGGGCGATTTATAGGGGTTCTATGGGGTTCTGGTGTTGGGGTTTTAGGGGGATTTATAGGGTTTATAGGGGATCTATGGGGTCTGTGTGGGTTATAGGGGATTATAGGGTGTTATAGGGGATCTATGGGGTCTATGGGGGGTTATGGGGGAAATCTATGGGGTCTATGGGGGTCTCTATGGGGGTATGGTGTGTTATAGCGGGATCTATGGGCGTCTATGGGGGGTTATGGGGATTTATAGGGATCGTATGGGCGTCTATGGGGGGTTATGGGGATCATGGGGTGTTATAGGTGATCTATGGATCTACGGGGGGTTATGGGGTCTATGAGGTGTTATAGGGGAATCTATGGGGTCTATGGGGGCTTATGGGGGTCTATGGGGTGTTTATAGGGGATCTAGGGGTCTATGGGTGTTATGGGGTCTATGGGGTTATAGGGGATTCTATGGGGTCTATGGGGGCTATTGGGTGTCTATGGTGGTGTTATAAAAGGGGATCTATGGATCTATGGGGGGTATGGAGTCTTGGCGAGTGTGGGGTCACTAGGGGACTCTACTTGGGGTATATGGTTGGGGTTATAATGGATCTATGGGTCTATGGGGGCTATGGGTGTCATGGCCGTTAAGTTGTTATAGGGCGATCTATGGGGTCATATGGGGGGATATGGGGGCACTACCTCTGATGGTCGGGTTATGGGGGTCTATGGGTGTTATAGGGGATCTATGGGGTCTATGGGGAGGATAGTGGGATCTTGGGGGGTTATGGGGGTCTATGGTGGGAATGTTATAGGGATCTATTGGGCGGTTATGGGGAATCTATGGGGATTTACAGGGGTTCTATGGGCGTCTGTGTTGTGGTTATAGGCGATTCTATAGGGGTGTTATAGGGGTGCTATTGGGGTCTTATAGGGTTATGGGGTGTTATAGGGATTTATGGCGGTTCCTCCCCTCTCCCATCTCGGTCCAATGGTTGATCCGGACCCACCGGAACCCGGAACTGCCGGTTCCCATTTACATCCGCTTCCCTTCCGGGTTGTTCCGTCCCCTTCCCCTTCTTTCCCCTGTTCTGGTTCCGAAGGTCTGGACGAGGAAGGTCAGTTCATCCTATAAGGAGCTTATATGGCCGCTATATGGCCGCTATATGGCCGCTATATGGGGTCTATATGGCCGCTATAGGGGACGGCAGCGGGGCTTTATGTGCTGCGGGGGGTGGGGGCTCTGGAGGGGTTCTATGGGTTGACCTGATGGCTGTGTGTTCCTATAGGGCTCTATGGGTTGACCTGATGGCTGTGTGCTCCCATAGGGTTCTATGGGTTGACCTGATGGCTGTGTGTTCCCATAGAGCTCTATGGGTTGACCTGATGGCTTTGTGCTCCCATAAGGCTCTATGGGTTGACCTGATGGTTGTTGCTCCCATAGGGCTCTATGGGTTGACCTGATAGTTGATGCTCCCATAGGGCTCTATGGGTTGACCTGATGGCTGTGTGCTCCCATAAGGCTCTATGGGTTGACCTGATGGCTTTGTGTGTTCCCATAGGGCTCTATGGGTTGACCTGATGGCTGTGTATTCCCGTAGGGTTCTATGGGTTGACCTGATGGCTGTGTGTTCCCATAGAGCTCTATAGGCTGACCTGATGGCTGTGTGTTCCCATAGGGCTCTATGGGTTGACCTGATGGCTGTGTGCTCCCATAGGGCTCTATGGGTTGACCTGATGGCTGTGTGTTCCCATAAGGCTCTATGGGTTGACCTGATAGTTGTTGCTCCCATAGGGCTCTATGGGTTGACCTGATGGCTGTGTGTTCCCATAGGGTTCTATGGGTTGACCTGATGGCTTTGTGTTCCCATAGGGCTCTATGGGTTGACCTGATGGTTGATGGTCCCATAGAGCTTTATGGGTTGACCTGATGTATGTGTGTTCCCGTAGGGTTCTATGGGTTGACCTGATGACTGTGTGCTCCCGTAGGGCTCTATGGGTTGACCTGATGGCTGATGCTCCCATAGGGCTCTATGGGTTGACCTGATGGCTGATGGTCCCATAGGGCTCTATGGGTTGACCTGATGTATGTGTGCTCCCGTAGGGTTCTATGGGTTGACCTGATAGCTGATGTTCCCATAGGGCTCTATGGGTTGACCTGATGTATATGTGTTCCCGTAGGGTTCTATGGGTTGACCTGATGACTGTGTGCTCCCATAGGGCTCTATGGGTTGACCTGATAGCTGATGTTCCCATAGGGCTCTATGGGTTCACCTGATGGCTGCGTGCTCCCATAGGGCTCTGGGTTCCTGATTCTCCCCAAGGGCTCTATGGGTTGACCTGATGGCTGTGTGTTCCCATAGGGATCTATGGGTTGACCTGATGGCTGATGCTCCTATAGGGCTCTATGGGTTGACCTGATGGCTGTGTACTCCCATAGTGCTCTATGGGTTGACCTGATGGCTGATGCTCCCATAGTGCTCTATGGGTTGACCTGATGGCTGATGCTCCCATAGGGCTCTATGGGTTGACCTGATGGCTCTC
>NW_015440269.1:8902-12293 GCF_001577835.2 Coturnix japonica | reverse complement strand
TCTATGGGGTCTGTGTGGGGTTATAGGGGATTTATGGTGTGTTATGGGGGTCTATGGGGGGTTATGGGGGTCTATGAGGTGTTATAGGGGATCTATGGGGTCTATGGGGGGTTATGGGGGTCTATGGGGATTTATAGGGGTTCTATGGGGGTCTGTGTGGGGTTATAGGGGATTTATGGTGTGTTATAGGGGATCTATGGGGTCTATGGGGTGCTATAGTGGATCTATGGGGATTTACAGGGGTTCTATGGGGTCTGTGTGGGGTTATAGGGGATTTATAATTTATAGGGTGTTATAGGGGATCTATGGGGTCTATGGGGGGTTATGGGGGTCTATGGGGTGTTATAGGGGATCTATGGGGTCTATGGGGGGTTATGGGGGTCTATGGGGATTTACAGGGGTTCTATGGAGGTCTGTGTGGGGTTATAGGGGATCTATGGGGTGTTATAGGGGATTTATAGTGTGTTATAGGGGATCTATGGTGTGTTATAGGGGTTCTATGGCGGGTTATAGTGGTTCTATTGGGGTCTGTGTGTGGTTATAGGGGATCTATGGGGTCTTATAGGGGATTTATGGCGGTTCCTCCCCTCTCCCATCTCGGTCCAATGGTTGATCCGGACCCACCGGAACCCGGAACTGCCGGTTCCCATTTACATCCGCTTCCCTTCCGGGTTGTTCCGTCCCCTTCCCCTTCTTTCCCCTGTTCTGGTTCCGAAGGTCTGGACGAGGAAGGTCAGTTCATCCTATAGGGAGCTTATATGGCCGCTATATGGGGCTTATATGGCCGCTATATGGCCGCTATATGGGGCTTATATGGCCGCTATAGGGGACGGCAGCGGGGCTTTATGTGCTGCGGGGGGTGGGGGCTCTGGAGGGGTTCTATGGGTTGACCTGATGGCTGTATGTTCCCATAGAGCTCTATGGGTTGACCTGATGGCTGTGTGTTCCCGTAGGGCTCTATGGGTTGACCTGATGGCTTTATGCTCCCATAGGGTTCTATGGGTTGACCTGATGGCTGTGTGTTCCCATAAAGCTCTATAGGTTGACCTGATGGCTGATGCTCCCATAGGGCTCTATGGGTTGACCTGATGGTTGATGCTCCCATAGGGCTCTATGGGTTGACCTGATGGTTGATGCTCCCATAGGGCTCTATGGGTTGACCTGATGGCTGCGTACTCCCATAGGGCTCTGGGTTCCTGACGCTCCCCAAGGGTTCTATGGGTTGACCTGATGGCTCTGTGTGTTGCCGTAGGGCTCTATGGGTTGACCTGATGGCTGATGTTCCCATAGAGCTTTATGGGTTGACCTGATGTATGTGTGTTCCCATAGGGCTCTATGGGTTGACCTGATGGCTGATGCTCCCATAGGGCTCTATGGGTTGACCTGATGGCTGCGTGCTCCCATAGAGCTCTATGGGTTGACCTGATGGCTCTGTGTGTTCCCATAGGGTTCTATAGGTTGACCTGATGGCTGTGCGTTCCCATAGGGTTTTATGGGTTGACCTGATGGCTGCGTGCTCCCATAGGGCTCTGGGTTGACCTGTGTGCTCCCAGAGCTCTATGGGTTGACCTGATGGCTATGTGTTCCCATAGAGCTCTATGGGTTGACCTGATGACTTTGTGTTCCCATAAGGCTCTATGGGTTGACCTGATGGCTTTGTGCTCCCATAAGGCTCTATGGGTTGACCTGATGGCTGATGCTCCCATAGGGCTCTATAGGTTGACTTGATGGCTGATGCTCCCATAGGGCTCTATGGGTTGACCTGATGGCTCTCGTGCTTTTTCTCCCTGCAGGCTGTTTTGTGCCTTCCAACCATGATCATCTCACCTGCAGGAGAGCAGCAAATGGCCACGGCCCATCCAGCTGAGGTAGGAGCTGTGGGGAAGCAGGTAGGAGGGACAAAGGGGACATTGATGTGAATGCAGAGGGGGATAGAGGGAGGTGGGATGGGAGGTTGTGTCCTATATGAGCTGCTTCCCTGTTGGCCGTCCCCATAAGGATCCTGTTTGCTTGCAGGAGCCCGTGAGCTTCGCGGAGGTGGCCGTGTATTTCAATAGGGAGGAATGGGAGCTGCTGGACCCCGAGCAGAGAGCTCTGTACCGGGATGTGATGCTGGACACCTACCAGTGCGTGGCCTCATTGGGTGAGGGCTTGGCCTTGATTTCATTGCCTTGCGGTTCCGGATTGATTTCACAGTGCAGTGAGAGCAATAGAAGGAACACGGAGCAGCAGTGAGAGCAACAGAGGGTTTGCTGTGCTCAAGAGTTCTGATAAGAGCCCCACAGTGCTGATAAGCAGGGATCAGCCAGGCCTCTATGGGTTGACCTGATGGCTGTATGTTCCCATAGTGCTCTATAGGTTGACCTGATGGCTGATGCTCCCATAGGGTTCTATGAGTTGACCTGATGGCTGATGCTCCCATAGGGTTCTATGGGTTGACCTGATGGCTGATGCTCCCATAGGGCTGACCTCCCATAGGGCTCTATGGGTTGACTTGATGGCTGTGTGTTCCCATAGGGCTCTACGGGTTGACCTGATGGCTGTGTGTTCCCATAGGGCTCTGTGGGTTGACCTGATGGCTGATGCTCCCGTAGGGCTCTATGGGTTGACCTGATGGCTGCATGCTCCCATAGGGCTCAACGGGTTGACCTCCCATAGGACTCTATGGGTTGACCTGATGGCTACATGCTCCCATAGGGCTCAATGGGTTGACCTGATGGCTTTGTGTTCCCATAGGGCTCTATGGGTTGCCCTATAGGTTTTGCTATGGGGTGGGACAGAGTGGGGTTATTGTCCAAGCAGCTGTTCCAGGGTCACTTAAATGTTCTCACCTCTGCTCTTTCTTCCATTGAAGCTCCATTTCCAGCCCCCAAACCTGTGCTGATCTCCAGGCTTGAAGGAGGGGGAGACCCCTGGANATGGGTTGCCCTATAGGTTTTGCTATGGGGTGGGACAGAGTGGGGTTATTGTCCAAGCAGCTGTTCCAGGGTCACTTAAATGTTCTCACTTCTGCTCTTTCTTCCATTGAAGCTCCATTTCCAGCCCCCAAACCTGTGCTGATCTCCAGGCTTGAAGGAGGGGGAGACCCCTGGATCCCAGCTGGGGACCCCTGGATCCCTGATGGATGTGGCCATGGGGATGGGCCAGGGGGGCTCAGCCCAGGTGAGGGGCTGGGGGACAAGGGGGGAAGGTGGGGGGCTATGGAAGCCATGTATGATGTGTCTGTGGGGGGGGAGTATATGGGGCTATTCATGGGTCTGTGCTCCCATAGGGAGCTATATAGGGCTCTATGGGTTGACCTGATGGCTGATGCTCCCATAGGGTTATATGGGTTGACCTGATGACTATGTGTTCCCATAGGGCTCTATGGGTTGACCTGATGGCTGATGCT
>NW_015440269.1:0-7426 GCF_001577835.2 Coturnix japonica | reverse complement strand
TGGGGCTATTTGTGGGTCTCTTTCCCCATCCAGAAGGGCTGAGAGTCATCAAGGTGGAGCTGCAGGAGGATGACGCGCAATGGGGTGGCATTATCTCAACGGGAGAGATAAGAAGAGCTGATGGCATTGATGGCATCGAGCACCCAGAGCTATTGGGTGGGCATAGAGGAGAACCAAGGGGGGACCTGGTAGAGCCAAGGGGGGACCCTTTAGAAACCAATGTGGGTCCGAAGGAGCCAAGGAACCGGATTGAACCCAATGTGGGTCCGAAGGAACCTCGGAACCAGATTGAACCCAATGTGGGTCTGAAGGAGCCAAGGAACCAGATTGAACCCAATGTGGGTCCAAAGGAACCTCGGAACGTGATTGAACCCAATGTGGGTCAGAACCAGATTGAACCCAATGTGGGTCCGAAGGAACCTCAAAACCAGATTGAACCCAATGTGGGTCCGAAGGATCCCGAAGAGCAGAGGAAGAAGCCCAAGAAGCTGAAGCAGCATCAATGCACCGAGTGTGGGAAGGGCTTCGTCCGCTTCTCCAACCTCCTCATCCACCAACGTTTGCACTCGGGGAAATGCAGCTTGAAATGCCCCGAATGTGGGAAGAGCTACAAGTGGAGATCGGAGCTGAACAAACACCAACGTGTCCACACCGGGGAGAGACCCTATAAGTGTTCCCAATGCGATAAGACCTTCATGAGCAGAACCGGGTTACGGTACCACCAGCGGATCCATAACTCGGAGCGGGATTTTCATTGCTCCCAATGTGGGAAGAGCTTCCAGAGCAGCTCCAACCTGTTCCGCCATCAACGGATGCACACGGAGGACAGACCCTATGGGTGTAACGAGTGCGATAAGAGCTTCAAGATCCGCTCCAACCTCATCCGCCACCAACGCATCCACACGGGGGAGAGACCCTATAAGTGCTCCCAGTGTGGGAAGTGCTTTAAGAGCAGCTCGGATCTGGTGGTCCATCAACGCATCCACACCGGGGAGAGGCCCTACAAGTGTTCCCAGTGTGGGAAGAGCTACAAGAGCAACGGGGACCTCAAGTATCACCAGCGAAGCCATACGTCGATAGAGCCCCTTAATAGGTGTCCCGCCAGATGTGCTAAGCGTAGCTTCAAAACCGTGCTCCCACCTCCACGCCATCAGCAGACCCACGCCGTGCATGTGCCAATGCCTTCCTCATCTTCCTCACCCGGTCAGCCCAGTGACGCTCGTCACAATATGCAGAGCTAATGGACTGGGTCTTGGAGTCAATTGGGTCAGTGGGAGTCAATGGGAGTCCAATGATCAAGGATCAAGGGGTCCAATGAATCAATGCGAGTCAGGGATCAATGAGTCAATAGAAAGACATTGGGTGTTCACATGGGAGTCAAATATGAGCAATGGGATCAATAGATTGCAATGGAGTCAATAGGAGTCAATGAGCAATGGAGATCACTACAGGAATACACTGGCGACTCACTGGGAGTCACTGGAATCAATGGATCTTCCAATGAGAATTCAATGGATCATGTATGTCCGACAGGGTAGTACACTGGAACGTCACTATTGGGGAAAGCAATGGGATCAATAGGGTCCAATGGAGTCAATGGGAGTCCAATGAGCCACGCGCGGGACGTTCTATAGGATCAATGGGATCAACCTGGGACTCAACTGGAGTGTATGCGAATCAATGGGAGTCAATGGAGTTCACATGGGGCCAATGAGTCATTGTTATGTTTCGAATAGTAATCAATGAAGTCATGGAGTTCAATTAGGACAGTCAATGGAGTCAATGGAAGTCAATGGAATCAAATGGATCAAAACGAGACAATTGGGGTCAAATTGGGAATCAATGGGACTCCATGGATTCAATCGGAATCAATGGAGTTCACATGGGAATCAATCGAGTCCAATGCGGAATACAATGGGATCAATAGACATATGGCACCGTCGGAATCAATGCAGTCAATTGGAGTCAATATTGTCAGTGGAGTCCAAGAATCAATAAGAGTCTCAGATGGGAGTTCAACTAGGAGTCAATGGATCAATAAGGTCAATAGGATAGGACTCCCCATAAGGACCCCCAGTAGGACATCTATACTGTGCATCCATACGGGAGAAGAGGCCCTATAGGTGCCCGCAGTGTGGGAAGAGCTTCAAAACCGGCTCCCACCTCCACCGCCATCAGCAGACCCACGCCGGGCAGTGCAATGCCTTCCTCATCTTCCTCACCCCGGTCACCCAGTGGAACGTCGTCCCGTATACTGGGAGCTAATGGGACTGGGGGCCTATGGGAGTCAATGGGAGTCAATGGGGGTCAATGGGAGTCAATGGGAGTCAATGGGAATCAATGGGAGTCAATAGGAGACAATTGGGGGTCAATGGGAATCAATGGGAGTCAATAGGAGTCAATAGGAGTCAATGGGAGTCAATGGGAGTCAATGGGAGTCAATGGGAGTCAATGGGAATCAATGGGAGTCAGTGGGAGTCAATGGGAATCAATGGGAGTCAATGGGAATCAATGGGAGTCAATGGGAGTCAATGGGAGTCAATGGGAATCAATAGGAGTCAGTGGGAGTCAATGGGAATCAATGGGAGTCAGTGGGAGTCAATGGGAGTCAATGGGAGTCAATAGGAGTCAATGGGAATCAATGGGAGTCAATGGGAGTCAATAGGAGTCAATGGGAATCAATGGGAGTCAATGGGAGTCAATAGGAATCAATGGGAGTCAATGGGAATCAATGGGAGTCAATAGGAGTCAATGGGAGTCAATGGGAATCAATAGGAGTCAATGGGGGCCAATTGGAATCAATGGGGGTCAATGGGAGTCAATGGGAATCAATGGGAGTCAATGGGAGTCAATAGGAGTCAGTGGGAGTCAATAGGAATCAATGGGAGTCAATGGGAGTCAATGGGATCAATGGGAATCAATGGGAGTCAATGGGAGTCAATAGCAGTCAATGGGAATCAATGGAAGTCAATAGGAGTCAATAGGAATCAAAGGGAGTCAATGGGAATCAATAGGAGTCAATGGGAGTCAATGGGAGTTAATGGGAATCCACAGGAGTCAAAGGGAGTCAATGGGAATCAATGGGAGTCAATGGGAGTCAATGGGAATCAATGGGAGTCAATAGGAATCAATGGGAGTCATCAGCAGACCCACGCCGGGCAGTGCAATGCCTTCCTCATCTTCCTCACCCCGGTCACCCAGTGGAACGTTGTCCCGTATACTGGGAGCTAATGGGAATGGGGGTCTATCGGGGTCAGTGGGGGTCTATGGGAGTTAATGGGAATCAATGGGAGTCAATAGGAGATAGGAGACAATGGGGGTCAATGGGATATGCAATGGTCGGTCCCTGTATATGGCAGTCGTAAATGGGAACTCAATATGGAGTCAATCGGAGTCCACTAGGAGTGCATTGGAGTCCACATAGGAGTCCAAGGCTGGGAGTCAATGGGACATTGCACAGTTAGAGCTAGCTGCGCAGTCGATGGAATGGCAAGTAGAGTCATGGGGAGTCAAATGGGGGCCAATGGGTAAGTCATTTGGGGAAGCAACTAGTAATCAATGCCGATGTCAACTGGGAGTCAAAGTGGAAGTCAATGGGAAGTACAATCGGGAGTCAATAGGTTAAGTCGATGGGAGTCAGCACCTCAGGATAAGACAATTGGGAGGCTCAATGGGAATCATTGGGAGTCAATGGGAGTCAACTGGCGGAATCACTGGCCAGTCAATGGGACTCAATGGGAGTCAATGGGAAACAGCCTGGGAGGTGCCAAACTGGTGAGCAGTTTATGGGACGCACAATGGGAATCAATACGCAGTCATATTGGGGTCAATGGGATCATATATCTTATACTCCGGGGTCACCTGTGTGTGGTAATGGGAATTGGAGCGCGCATTAGGACTCCCATTCAGGACCTCCAGCGACCCCCATCGAGCGGCCCTCAGGACCCCCAGTTTAATAGGTCCCATCAGGACCCCCATAGGAGTCCCATCAGGAAGGCCACCAGGACCCCATGAGAACCCATCAGGACCACCAGGACCCCCCCATCAGGACTCCATGCCAGGAAACGCCATCCAGCTGAACCCCATCCAGAACCCCATCAAGGACCACCAAGGACTCCCATGGAGGACCCCATCAGGACCCCCATGAGGACCCCCAGGTTCCCCCATCAGCGGCAACCCCCCCAGCGACCTCCATAGAACCCACGCAGGACCGCCCATGAGCGAAACCCCAAGCGACTCCCATAGTAACCACCAGGATCCCATAGGAGCACTCAGGACCCCCCAGGGACGCCCCATAGACCCCCCAGGACGGCCCATCGGGACCCATGGCAGGCGTCCCTCATCTCAGTGAGCCCTGTCAGGCACCCAGGAGCCCTACAAGACTTCATTATCGAAATCCATCCATGGGACCCATCCAGGACCCCCATGTTTGAGGAGCCAACTCAGGAGCTGCGCGAGAGGACCCGGCGCGCGACCTCCTCATTAGTGGGGGCCCCCAGTATCCGCGACGATAGGACCCATCAGGTGATTCATCCATCCCATGAGCACTTAGGACTCCCATATGGACGTACCGCTCTGAGGTACCCCATGAGGACCCCCCAGGACCCTATAGGACCCATCCAGGACGCTACCGGACTCCCGATTTAGAGCTGCGGGCGGGGACCCACGCTATGACGCGACCCTCTCCAGGACCATAGATAGCCATCAGCGACCTCGTCCCAGGAGCTGCGCGATAGACACCATCATGGACGCCCCATGAGTGGGACCCCAGTACTCCCACCAGAGGACCGCATCATGGGATCCGCCGAGACTCTCCATGATGCGACCACCAATCTCGTACCCTGCGCCATGATTGTGGCATTCTTCCCTCGACAGCTCAGCTATCAGGAGCGCGTGGGGCTTGGGGACGTTCCCTATCTTCTATACTTAATTTCATTGAGCTTTAATGAATTGCAGATGTATCCTCTATTACTTCTTGTCTATTAAATCACTTCCTTTCCCTCCAGCTCCGTCACGTCGTGTTTCTTTTTTCCTTTCACGCCCTCCCCCCCACGCGACCCCCATACAGGCACCCGCCACGAGACCCCCTGAGCAAGAACCGCGGTTGGACCCATACGGAGCCCATAGCCCGCACCGGCCTAGGAACCCATTAGGCACCCCTCAAGGACTCCCATAGGATCCCAATTTTGAGGTCCACCACCTTTAGAAACCGGCATCTAAGGATTCCTTCGCCCCCTAGTGACTCCCCTTGGTTGAGCCTATTAGGACCCCCCAGGACACCATAGCCGACCCACCGGACCCCGCACAGCAAGGACCCCTCAGGACATATTACCTCCCCCCCTCCACCCACCCTAGTGGACACACGAGGTCGGACCCCTTAAGGACCCCCAGGACCCCCATAGGACCCATTAGGACCACCCTAGAACCCATTAGGACCCCCAGGACCCCCTTAGGAGCCATTAGGACTCCCCAGGACACCCATAGGACCCCCTTAGGAGCAACCAGGACCCCCTTAGGAGAACCCAGGACCCCCTTAGGACCCCACAGGACCCCATAGGACCACCCATAGGAGAACCAGGAGCCCCCTTAGGACCCACGAGGAACGCCCATAGGACCCCTTAGGAGAACCTTGGACCCCCTTAGGACCCATCAGGACCCCCCAGAGGATCCCCATAGGACCCCTTGGAATGCACCCAGGACCCCTTAGGACCCATCAGGATCCCATAGGACCCCCATAGGGTTGCCCGCTGCAGCACAATATAACTCCCATATCGCCTTAATGGGACTACAACTCCCATCATGCCCTAACTATGGACTACAACCCCCATCATGCTCACGTGTTTACCTATCAGCCCCATCATGAACCTATTATGGACTACAATCCCATCATGCCTTGTATGGACTACAACCCCCATCATGCCCCATAACAGAGCACAACTCCCATCATGCCCTATATGGACTACAACTCCCATCATGCCCTCATGTGGACTACAACTCCCATCATACCATGTGGACTACATCCCATCATAACCTATGTGGACTAGAACTCCATCATGCCCCATAAACAGACTACAAACTTCCCTAATGCCCTAATGTGTACTACAACTCCTCCATCATTGCCCCTATATGGACTTATACAACTCCCATCATGCTCACATGGACTACAGCCCCCATCATGCCCCATAACAGAGCACACTCCCATCATGCCCTATATGGACTACAACCCCATGCATGCCCCACGGCAGACTACAACTCCCATCGTGCCCCAATAACAGAGCACAACATCCCATCAATGCCCATATGGACTACAACTCCCAGCATGCCTTGTATGGATTACCCATAACTCCCATCATGCCCCATAACCAGACTACAATCCCAATGCCATGCCCACGGCGGACAATCTGCGGAGCAATATGGGCGGACGTGAGGGCGAGGAAGGGAACAAAAGGTGGCGCCTGCGCCAGGCACAGCAGCACTTCCGGCGAAGGACCGGTGTCATCGTGACAGGAAGCGAGCGGCTTCACATGCACAGCGCTGGGAGTTGCTGCGTGCGTCCATGTGACCGGGCGAGCTTCTCGTCACGTGACCGGGGTGCGCTGGCCGGGGATTCCCAGTCGTTGCCCCCCCATAATAATAATAAGGGCCCGATTTGGGGGGGGGGGCTTCTTTTCTTTTTCTTTCCTCTCTCATATTGGAAAAACATTGGGGACCCCCCAAACATGGAGGATGGTGGACAAGATCCTGATCCATTCGCTGCGGCAAGTGGGGAGTGAGTTGGGGGGCATTGAATGGGGGGGGGGGGTCTGAGGCTGGGGGGGTCACTAAAAATGCGGGGGGGGGGTCCTTCTAAAGGGGGGAGTCCTAGATAATGGGGGGGGTCCTAATAATCGGGGGGGGTCCCAATAATGGGGGTCTGGGGGGGGGGCTGAGGTTGGGGGGTGGTCCTATATAATGGGGGGGTCCTAATAAGGGGGGGTCCAAATAATGGGGAGTGTGGGCTGAGGTTGGTGGGGTCCTAAATAATGGGGGGGTTTAAACTAATGGGGGGTGTTCCTAGTAATGGGGGGGGGGTCTTAATATGTGGGGGGGGGTCCCTGAGTTGGTGGGGGTCAGAGATGGGGGGGTCCTAATAATGGGTGGGGGTTAAAAGTAATGGGGGGCGTCCTAATAATTGGGGGGTGGTCCTAATATTGAGGGGGGGGGTCCCTAATAGTGGGGGGTGGTCCTGAGGTATGGGGGGGGGTCCTAATAGTGAGGGGGGGGTCCTAATAATGAGGGGTTCTTATATGGGGGGGGGGGTCCCTGAGGTTTGGGGGGAATCCTAATAATGGGGGTGGGGGGGGGGGGGGCGGGGGGGTTAAAATATGGGGAGGGTCCCTTATACTAATCGGGGGGGGGGTGGGGTGGGTGTTAAAATAAATGAGGG
>NW_015440268.1:8500-15939 GCF_001577835.2 Coturnix japonica | reverse complement strand
GGGATCAATGGGGCTCTATGGGGCTCAATAGGGTTCAATGGGATCAATGGGGCTCAATAGGATCAATGGAGCTCTATGGGGCTCAATAGGGATCAGTGGGGCTCTATGGGGCTCAATGGGGATCAATGGGGATCAATGGGGCTCTATGTGGCTCTATGGGGCTCAATAGGGATCAATGGGGCTCTATGGGGCTCAGTAGGGATCAATGGGGCTCTATGGGGCTCAATGGGGTTCAATGGGATCAATGGGGCTCAATAGGATCAATGGGGCTCTATGGGGTTCAATGGGGCCTATGGGGCTCAACAGGGCTCGATAGGGATCAATGGGGCTCTATGGGGCTCTATGGACCCAATGGACGTGATGATCCCAGTGTTCCCAGTATGGCCCAGTCCATCCCAGTCCCCATTCCCAGTGCTCCCAATGCTCCCAGTCCCCATCCTCCCAGTTGTCCCCCAGTCCCTCCCAGTTCAACCCAGTAGCTCCCAGTTGCCTCCCAATCCCATCCCAGTCCATCCCATTCCCATCCCAATCCCATCCCAGTATATCCCAGTATAACCCAGTATATCCCAGTCCCCCTCGTTCCCTCCCATCCCACCCCAGTTTATCCCATTATCTCCCAGTATCTCCCAGTCCCCCCCATTCCCATCCCAATCCCATCCCAGACCCTCCCAGTATCTCCCAGTATCTCCCAGTATCTCCCAGTATATCCCATTATAACCCAGTATCCCTCCCAGTCCCTCCCAGTCCCTCCCAGTATCTCCCACTTCATCCCAATATATCCCAGTATCCCTCCCAGTATCTTCCAGTCTATCCCAGTACATCCCAGTCTCTCCCATCCCTTCCCATTCCCTCCCAGTATCTCCCAGTATAACCCAGTTGCTCCCAATCCCTCCCAGTCCATCCCAGTATCTCCCAGTTCATCCCAGTAGCTCCCAGTCCCTCCCAGTAGCTCCCAGTTGCCTCCCAATCCCCCCCAGTTCCTCCCAGTTCATCCCAATCCATCCCAGTATCTCCCAGTCCCAATCCCTCGCAGTATAGCCCAGTTCATCCCAGTCCCTCCCAGTTCATCCCAGTTGCTCCCAGTATAAACCAGTTCATCCCAGTCCCTCCCAGTATCTCCCAGTATAATCTCCCAGTATCCCTCCCATTCCCATCCCAGTCTATCCCAGTCTCTCCCAGTCCATCCCAGTATAAACCAGTATCCCAGTATCCCTCCCATTCCCATTCCATTCCCCCCCAATCCCTCCCAGTCTATCCCAGTCTATCCCAGTATCTCCCAGTTGCCCCCCAGTCCCTCCCATTACATCCCAGTCCCTCCCAGTTCATCCCAGTATCTCCCAGTCCCATTCCCTCCCAGTACATCCCATTACATCCCAGTCTATCCCATTACATCCCATTATATCCATTACATCCCAGTCCCTCCCATTACATCCCATTACATCCCAGTATATCCCAGTATAACCCAGTCTATCCCATTACATCCCATTACATCCCATTACATCCCATTATCTCCCAGTATATCCCATTATATCCCAGTCTATCCCATTACATCCCATTATATCCATTACATCCCAGTCCCTCCCATTACATCCCATTACATCCCATTATCTCATCTCCCATTACATCCCATTATAACCCAGTATCCGCCCCATTCCATCCCATAATATCCCGTTACTGACGCCTCAGTTCCCGCTCCGCGCTCATCTCGCCGTTCTCTCCCGCTTCTCCCACACTTCCTCCTCCCAGCCAATCACAGCCCTCCCCTTCCTCCCTTCAACCAATCACAACCCTTCCTTTCCTTCCCCACGTCCCGCCCCTTCCGCCAATCACAACCCCTCCCCTTCCACCCCTCACCCAATCACCGGCCCACTTCCTCCTCCCATCCAATCACAGCCCGCCTGGGCTGGAAGAACTGTTCTCATTGGGCGGAGCGTTAGTTTCCGCTTCCGGTTTTCGGAGCGTAGTGCTGGGGGAGTGTTTCCGCTTCCGGTTTTCGGAGCATCGTGCTGGAGGAGCACTTCCGCTTCCGGTTTTCGGAGTACTTCCGGTTTAAACCCCGTATGGGCCAGTATAACCCAGTATGGACCAGTATGGACCAGTATGGACCAGTATGGATCAGTATAACCCAGTATGGATCAGTATAACCCAGTATGGACCAGAATGGACCAGTATAACCCAGTATGGACCAGTATGGACCAGTATGGACCAGTATGGACCAGTATATCCCAGTATGGACCAGTATAACCCAGTATTGGTCAGTATAACCCAGTATGGACCAGTATGGGCCAGTATAACCCAGTATAACCAGGTATAACCCAGTATGGATCAGTATAACCCAGTATAACCCAGTATGGACCAGAATGGACCAGTATAACCTAATATGACCCAGTATGGCCCAGTATAACCCAGTATAACCCAGTATAACCCAGTATGGACCAGTATGGCCCAGAAGAGCCCAGTATGGCACAGTGCTCCCAGTACAACCCAGTATGGACCAGTCTCCTCCCATTACTCCCAATATGGCCTCAGTGCCTTCCATTATGGCCCAGAATGGCCCAGTATGGACCAGTATAAACCAATATGGACCAGTATGGACCAGTATGGACCAGTATAACCCAGTATGGACCAGTATGGGCCAGTATAACCCAGTATGGACCAGTATGGACCAGTATGGACCAGTATGACCCAGCATAACCCAGTATAGACCAGTATGGACCAATATGGACCAGTATAGACCAGTATGGACCAGTATGGACCAGTATAACCCAGTATGGACCAGTATGGAACAGTAAGGACCAGTATGGACCAGTATAACCAAGTATAACCCAGTATGGGCCAGTGCGGACAAGTATGGACCAGTATGGTCTAGTATAACCCAGTATGGACCAGTATGGACCAGTATGGACCAGTATAACCCAGTATAGCCCAGTATGGACCAGTATGGACCAGTATAACCCAGTATGGACCAGTATGGGCCAGTCTAACCCAGTATGGACCAGTATGGACCAGTATAACCCAGTATATCCCAGTATGGACCAGTATGGACCAGTATAACCCATTATGGACCAGTACAACCCAGTATGGGCCAGTATGGACCACTATAGCCCAGTCTGGACTAGTATGGACCAGTATGGACCAGTATAACCCAGTATGGACCAGTATGGGCCAGTCTAACCCAGTATGGACCAGTATGGACCAGTATAACCCAGTATGGACCAGTATGGACCAGTATAAGCTAGTATGGACCAGTTCTTGGTCCAGTTCTGGTCCCATTGGGTCCAATTGGCCCCATTACTTCCATTCACCCATTGCCCCATTGATGCCTTAGTGACCCCATATCCCCCTTCAGGTTCTGGTTCCGGTTCTGGTTCCGGTTCTGATCCGGTTCTGGGTCCGGTTCTGGTTCCGGTCCGGTTCTGGTCCCATTGGGTCCAATTGGCCCCATTACTTCCATCCACCCATTGCCCCATTGATGCCTTAGTGACCCCATATCCCCCTTCAGGTTCTGGGTCCGGTTCTGATCCGGTTCTGGGTCCGGTTCCGGTTCTGGTTCCGATCCAATTCCGATCCCATTGAATCCAATTTAGTCCAATGACTTTTATTCACCCATAGACCCCATTGACTTCCATTGACCCCATGCAGTTCCCATTGCCCCATTGATGCCTTAGTGACCCCATATCCCCATTCAGGTTCTGGGTCTGGTTCTGATCCGGTTCTGGGTCTGGTTCTGGTTCGGGTCCGGTTCTGGTTCCAGTCCGGTTCCGGTTCTGGTCACATTGGGTCCAATTGGCCCCATTACTTCCATCCACCCATTGCCCCATTGATGCCTTAGTGACCCCATATCCCCCTTCAGGTTCTGGTTCTGGTTCCGGTCCGGTTCTGGTTCCGGTCCGGTTCCGATCCCATTGAATCCAATTGAGCCCATTAATCCAATGACTTTTATTCACCCATAGACCCCATTGACTTCCATTGACCCCATGCAGTTCCCATTGCCCCATTGACGCCTTAGTGACCCCATAAACCCCTTCAGGTTCTGGTTCTGGTTCTGGATCCGGTTCCGGTCCGGTTCTGGTTCTGGTTCCGGTCCAGTTCTGGTCCCATTGGGTCCAATTGGCCCCATTACTTCCATCCCCCCATTGCCCCATTGATTCCTTAGTGACCCCATATCCCCCTTCAGGTTCTGGTTCTGGTTCTGGATCCGGTTCCGGTCCAGTTCTGGTTCTGGTTCTGGTCTGGTTCTGGTTCCGGTCCGGTTCTGGTCCCATTGGGTCCAATTGGCCCCATTACTTCCATTCACCCATTGCCCCATTGATGCCTTAGTGACCCCATATCCCCCTTCAGGTTCAGGTTCTGGTTCTGATCCAGTTCTGGTTCCGGTTTCGGTCCGGTTCTAGGTCCGGTTCCGGATCCGGTTCTGGTTCCGGTTCCGGTTCCGGTCCCATTGGGTCCAATTGGCCCCATTACTTCCATTCACCCATTGCCCCATTGATTCCTTAGTGACCCCATATCCCCCTTCAGGTTCAGGTTCTGGTTCTGATCCGGTTCTGGGTCCGGTTCTGGTTCCGTTCTGGTTCTGGTCCGGTTCTGGTTCCGGTCCCATTGGTTCCAATTGACCCCATTACTTCCATTCACCCATTGCCCCATTGATGCCTTAGTGACCCCATATCCCCCTTCAGGTTCTGGTTCTGGTTCCGATCCGGTTCTGGTTCTGGTCCGGTTCCGATCCCATTGAATCCAATTGAGCCCATTAGTCCAATGACTTTTATTCACCCCATAGACCCCATTGACTTCCATTGACCCCATGCAGTTCCCATTGCCCCATTGATGCCTTAGTGACCCCATATCCCCCTTCAGGTTCGGGTTCTGGTTCCGGTCCAGTTCTGGGTCCGGTTCCGGTCCGGTTCTGGTTCTGGTTCCGGTTCTGGGACCGGTTCTGGTCCCATTGGGTCCAATTGGCCACATTACTTCCATTCACCCATTGCCCCATTGATGCCTTAGTGACCCCATATCCCCCTTCAGGTTCTGGTTCTGGTTCTGATCCAGTTCTGGGTCCGGTTCTGGGTCCGGTTCCGGTTCTGGTCCCATTGGGTCCAATTGGCCCCATTACTTCCATCCACCCATTGCCCCATTGATGCCATAGTGACCCCATATCCCCCTTCAGGTTCTGGTTCTGGTTCTGATCCAGTTCCGGTTCGGTTCCGGTCCGGTTCTGGTTCTGGTCCGGTTCTGGCTCCGGTTCTGGTCCGGTTCTGGGTCCGATCCGGTTCCGATCCCATTGGGTCCAATTGGCCCCATTACTTCCATTCACCCACTGCCCCATTGATGCCTTAGTGACCCCATATCCCCCTTCAGGTTCTGGTTCCGGTTCCGATCCGGTTCTGGTTCCGGTCCAATTCCGATCCCATTGAATCCAATTGAGCCCATTAATCCAATATGTTTTATTCACCCATTGACCCCATGCAGTTCCCATTGCCCCATTGATGCCTTAGTGACCCCATATCCCCCTCCAGGTTCTGGTTCTGGTTCTGGTTCCGGTTCCGGTCCGGTTGGGGTCACGCATGCAGGCAGCGGTTGAAGGCGTTATAGGCCGATTCCAGGTCGAACAGCATCTGTCGGACCTGGTTGTCGTCCAGTTCATCTGATGCCGACATGGAGCTCAACGTCTGCAGCCTGCGGGTCGGAACCAGAACCAGAACATTAAGAACCCCATAAAGAACACATAGGAGACCATAAGGATCCCATAAGAACCCCATAAGATCCCATAAGGACCCCATAGGACCCCGTAAGGCCCCATTAGGCCTCACTAGGCCCCATTAGGCCTCAGTAGGCCGCATAGGCCCCATAAGACCCCATAATGACCCCATAAGACCCCATAAGGACCCCATAAGGACCCCATAAGACCCCATACGGACCTCATAAGACCCCATAAAGACCCTATAAGACCCCATTAGGCCCCATAAAGACCCTATAAGAACCCCATAGGCCACATAGGCCCTATTAGGCCTCACTAGGCCCCATTAGGCCCCATTAGGCCTCAGTAGGCCGCATAGGCCCCATTAGGCCTCGTTAGGCCCCATAAGACCCCATAAAAACCCCATAATGATCCTTTAAGACCCCATAAGACCCCATAAGGACTCCATAAGGACCCCATAAGACCACATAAGGCCCCATAAAAACCCCATAAGGCCCCGTAAGTGCCCCATAAGGCCCTATAGGCTTCATAGGCCTCAGTAGGCCTCACTAGGCCGCATAGGCCCCACAAGACCCCATAAAAACCCCACAATGATCCTATAAGGACCCCATAATGACCCCATAAGGACCCCATAACAACCCCATAAGATCCCATGAGGAACCCATAAAGACCCCATAATACCCCATAAGGACCCCATAAGGACCCCATTAGGCCTCATAGGCCCCATTAGGCCTCACTAGGCCTCAGTAGGCCACACAGGCCTCATAGGCCCCATAGATCGCATAAATACCCCATAAAACCCCATAAGGACCCCATAAAGACCCCATAAGGACCCCACAAGGACCCCATAAGACCACATAAAACCCCATAAGGACCCTATAAGACCCCATAAGAACCCCATAATAACCCCATAATAACCCCATAGGCCACATAGGCCACATTAGGCCTCACTAGGCCCCATTAGGCCTCATAGGCCTCATATGCATACCCCATAAAGACCCCATAAAACCCCATAACAACCCTATAAGACTCCATAAGACCCCATAAGGCCCCATAAGGACCCTATAAACCCTATAGACCCTATATGTACCAGTGCAGGACGTGATGGCGGCCCTCGAAGTCGCTGGGCAGGGCGCTCATCCGGTTCATGGTCTCCAGCAGCTCCCGAAGGTCGGGTTGGATCTATGGCGTCAAAGGGGTTATATGGGATTATATGGGGTTATATGGGGTTATATGGGGTTATATGGGGTTATATGGGGTTATATGGGGTTGTATGGGGTTATATGGGGTTGTATGGGGTTACATGGGGTTCTATGGGATTCTATGGGGTCTATAGGGTTATATGGGGCCTATGGGGTTATATGGGATTCTATGGGATTCTATGGGGTCTATGGGGTCCCGACCTCATCCATGGCTCGGATCTCCAGGCGCAGTTTGTCCATAATGGTGATGAACAGCTGGAAAACAGGGGGGGGAAGAAACTCAGTGCCCCCAATAACCCCATATCCCACCCCATAACCCCCGAAATACCCCATAAACCCCCTATAACCCAAAATCCCATCCCATATACCCCCCATAAGCCCTATCCGGCCCCATAACTCCATTAACCCCCCATGTCCCCCACCCCATAAGCACATACCCAACCATATAATCCCATATAACCCCATATATCCCCGTATAACCCCATGTAACCCCATATATCCCCATATAACCCCATAGATCCCATATAACCCCATATAACCCCATA
>NW_015440268.1:5424-6818 GCF_001577835.2 Coturnix japonica | reverse complement strand
GGTGACCGTCATATGGTGACCCGCATATTGTAGACCTCATTATGACGAGGACGCCATAAGGGACCCTCACGTAGGGTGGACCTCAATAACCCCCCATATAGACCCATAGGGACCCATATGGCCCCATAGAGACCCATAACTCCCCACAGGGACCCATAGAGACCCATAGAGACTCATAGCGACCCGTAGGGACCCATAGAAACCCCATAGAGACCCATAGAGACCCATAGAGACCCATAGGGACCCATAGAGACCCCATAGGGACCCATAGGGACCCATAGGGACCAATAGGGACCCCATAGGGACCCCATAGGGACCCACAGAGACCCATAGAGACCGATAGGGACCCATAAAGACCCATAGAGACCCATAGGGACCCATAGAGACCCATAGGGACCCATAGAGACCCATAGGGACCCATAGTGACCCCATAGAGACACATAGAGACCCTATAGGGCCCCATAACCCCCCCACAGAGACCCATAGGGACCTACAGAGACCCATAGAGACCCATTACCCCCCACAGAGACCTATAGAGACCCATAGCCCCCCCATAGCGCTCCATAGGGACCCATACAGCCCTATTACAGCCCCATACAGCCCTATAGAGACCCATAGAGAACCATAGGGACCCATAGGGACCCATAACCCCCCATAGCGACCCATAGGGACAAATACAGCCCTATTACAGCCCCATAACCGCCCCATAACCCCTCAAAGCCCCCATAGACCCCCATAGCAGCCCTATACAGCCCTATTACAGCCCCATACAGCCCCATAGAGACCCATAGAGACCTATAGGGACCCATAGAGACCCATACGGACACACAGAGACCCATAGAGACCCATACGGACACATAGAGATCCATAGAGACCCATAACCCACCATAGGGACCCATAGAGACCCATAGCCCCCCATAGGGCCCCATAGGGAGCCATAGAGACCCATAACCCCCCATAGGGCCCCATAGGGGCCCATAGCGCCCCATAACCCCCCCATAGGGACCATAGAGACCCATAGCCCCCCATAGGGACCCATAGGGCCCCATAGCGCCCCATAGGGCCCCAAATCCCCCCATAGCCCCCCATAGGACCCCATAGGGCCCCATAGCGCCCCATAACCCCCCCATAGGTACCCACAGAGACCCATAGCGACCCATAGAGACCTATAGGGACCCATAGAGACCCACAACCCCCCCATAGGGACCCATAGAAACCCATAACACCCCATAGGACCCCATAGGGACCCATAGGGACCCATAGAAACCCATAACCCCCCATAGCGCCCCATAGAGACCCATAGGGCCCCATAACCCCCCATAGGGACCCACTGAGACCCATAGAGACCCATAGCCCCCCCATAGCGACCCAAAGGCACCCATAGAGACCCATAG
>NW_015440268.1:2201-3389 GCF_001577835.2 Coturnix japonica | reverse complement strand
GCGCCCCATAGGGACCCATAGGGCCCCATAGGACCCCATAGAACCCCATAGGGACCCATAGAGACCCATAGGGCCCCATAGCCCCCCCATAGTGACCCATAGGGCCCCATAACCCCCCATAGGGCCCCATAGGACCCCATAACCCCCCATAGGGCCCCATAGCCCCCCATAGAGACCCATAGAGACCTATAGAAACCCATAGCGCCCCATAGGGCCCCATAGTGCCCCATAGGGACACATAGCCCCCCATATGACCCCATAGGACCCCATAGGGACCCATAGGGCCCCATAACCCCCCATAGGGACCCATAGGGCCCCATAGCCCCCCATATGACCCCATAGGGCCCCATAACCCCCCATAGGGCCCCATAGCCCCCCATAGAGACCCATAGGGACCCATAGAGACCCATAGCGCCCCATAGGGCCCCATAGTGCCCCATAGGGACACAAAGCCCCCCATATGACCCCATAGGACCCCATAGGGACCCATAGGACCCCATAACCCCCCATAGGGACCCATATCGCCCCATATGACCCCATAGGACCCCATAGGGACCCATAGGGACCCATAACCCCCCCATAGAGACCCATAGAGACCCATAACCCCTCATAGGAAACCAGAGGAACCCATAGGGCCCCATAACCCCCCATAGGGACCCATAGGGCCCCATATCGCCCCATATGACCCCATAACCCCCCATAGGGACCCATAACCCCCCATAGAGACCCATAGGGCACCATAGGGATCCCATATAGACCCATAGGGACTCATATGGCCCCATAGAGACCCATAACCCCCCATAGTGAATCATAGGAACCATAACCCCCCATAGAGAACCATAGGGCCCAATAACCGCCCATAGGGACCAATAGAGACCACATAGGGCCCACATTACACCACATAGGGCCCCATAACACCACATAGGGCCCCATATTACCCCATAACGGACCCTAAACTTGCGGCAGAACTCGTCGATGTTGCTCAGTTCGGGTCCCTGAACTTGTTTCAACGCGGCCTTAAATTGAACCAGGAGCCGGGAACAGGCGGCCGTGTACCTATAAAGGGGGAAAGGGGGGTTAATAGGGGCTTTAATGCATTGGGACCCATAGAGACCTATAGGGACCCCATAGAGACCCATAGGGACCCATAGAGACACATAGAGACCCATAGAGACACATAGGGAACCA
>NW_015440268.1:0-1486 GCF_001577835.2 Coturnix japonica | reverse complement strand
CATAGAGACCCATAGGGACCCATAGGGACCCCATAGGGACCCATAGGGACACACAGAGACACATAGGGACCCATAGAGACCCCATAGGGACCCATAGGGACACATAGAGACCCATAGAGACCCATAGGGACCCACAGAGACACACAGAGACACATAGAGACCCATAGGGACCCATAGAGACACATAGGGACCCATAGAGACCAATAGGGACCCCATAGAGACCCATAGAGACACATAGAGACCCATATAAACCCATAGAAACCCCATAGGGTACCTATAAATGGGGAAAGGGGGGGTTAATATGGGGAGGGGGGATTTAATGGGGGCTTTAATGCATTGGGACCCATAGAGACCCATAGGGACCCATAGAGACACATAGAGACCCATAGAGACCCATAGAGACCCATAGAGACACATAGAGACCAATAGGGACCCATAGAGACCTATAGGGACCCATAGGGGCCCATAGAGACCCATAGAGACACACAGGGACCCATAGAGACCCATAGAGACCCATAGAGACCCATACGGAACCATAGAGACCCATAGGGACCTATAGGGACCCATAGAGACACATAGGGAACCATGGAGACCCATAGAGACCCCATAGAGACCCATAGGGACCCATATAAACCCATAGAAACCCCATAGGGTACCTATAAATGGGGAGGGGGGGGGTTTAATAGGGTGGGGGGGGATTTAATAGGGTCTTTAATGCATTGGGACCCATAGGAACCCATAGAGACCCATAGAGACCCATAGGGACCAACAGGGACCCATAGGGACCCTTAGAGACCTATAGAGACCCATAGAGACACATAGGGACCCATAGAGACCCTTAGAGACCCATAGGGACCCATAGAGACCCCATAGAGACCCATAGGGACCCATAGAGACCCATAGGGACCCATAGGGACCCCATAGAGACCCATGGGGACCCATAGTGACCCCATAGAGACCCATGGGGACCCATAGAGACCCCATAGAGACCCCATAGAGACCCATAGGGACCCCTAGAGACCCCATAGAGACCTATAGAGAGCCATAGGGACCCATAGAAACCCCATAGTGACCCACAGAGACCCATAGGGACCAATAGAAACCCCATAGGGCCCCACAGGGACCCACAGAGACCCATACAGACCCATAGCGACCCATAGAGACCCATAGAAACCCATAGGGACCCATAGAGACCCACAGAGACCCATAGGGACCCATAGACACCCATAGAGAGACATAGGGACCCATAGAGACCCATAGAGACCCCATAGAGACCCACACAGACCCACAAGACCCATAGGGACCCATAGGGACCCACACAGACCCATATGGACTCATATGGACCCATGGACCCACAGAGACCCCATAGAGACCCATAGGGACCCATAGGGACCCATAGAGACCCATAGGGACCCATAGAGACCCCATAGAGACCCCATAGAGACCCCATAGAGACCCATAGGGACCCATAGAGACCCATAGGGAC
>NW_015440267.1:8938-15975 GCF_001577835.2 Coturnix japonica | reverse complement strand
GGGTCCCTATGGGTCTCTATGGGTCTCTATGGGTCCCTATGGGTCCCTATGGGTCTCTATGGGTCCCTATGGGTCCCTATGGGTCCCTATGGGTCCCTATGGGTCTGTATGTGTCCCTATGGGTCTCTATGGGTCCCTATGTGTCTCTATGGGTCTCTATGGGTCCCTATGGGGTCCCTATGTGTCTCTATGGGTCTCTATGGGTCCCTATGGGTCTCTATGCGTCTCTATGTGTCTCTATGGGTCTCTATGGGTCCCTATGGGTCTCTATGTGTCCCTATGGGCCCCTATGGGTCCCTATGTGTCTCTATGGGTCCCTATGGGGTCCCTATGGGTCTCTATGGGCCTCTATGGGTCCCTATGTGTCCCTATGGGTCTCTATGGGTCCCTATGGGGTCCCTATGGGTCCCTATGGGTCTCTATGGGTCCCTATGGGTCTCTATGGCTCCCTATGGGTCTCTATGGGTCCCTATGGTTCCCTATGTGTCTCTATGGGTCTCTATGGGTCTCTATGGGTCCCTGTGGGTCTCTATGTGTCCCTATGGGTCCCTATGGGTCTCTATGGGTCTCTATGGGTCCCTATGGGCCTCTATGTGTCTCTATGGGTCTCTATGGGTCTCTATGGGTCCCTATGTGTCTCTATGGGTCTCTATGGGTCTCTATGTGTCCCTATGTGTCCCTATGTGTCTCTATGGGTCCCTATGGGTCCCTATGAGTCTCTATGTGTCTCTATGGGTCCCTATGGGACTCTATGGGTCCCTTTGGGGTCTCTATGGGTCTCCATGGGTCTCTATGGGGTCCCTATGGGTCCCTATGTGTCTCTATGGGTCCCTATGTGTCCCTATGGGTCCCTATGGGTCTCTATGGGTCCCTATGTGTCTCTATGGGTCCCTATGTGTCTCTATGGGTCCCTATGGGTCCCTATGGGTCCCTATGTGTCTCTATGAGTCTCTAAGGGTCTCTATGGGTCTCTATGGGTCTCTATGGGTCCCTATGTGTCTGTATGCGTCCCTATATGTCTCTATGGGTCCCTATGTGTCTCTATGGGTCCCTATGTGTCCCTATGTGTCCCTATGTTTCTCTATGGGGTCTCTCTATGGGGTCCCATATGGGTTTTCCGCCCAATGGAGCGCCGTGGAGGACCGGGTGCGGCGCTCTGTCCCTCCATCTCTATGATCATTGGCGCCGCTCTGGTCTCGCGTTTCCTGTTTCGGCTCCTCCTCCTTGCGCTATCCCCCCTACGTGACTCCGCCCTTTCCGGCGTCGCTCTGTCCCGCTCGTCTCTGTGCTCCGGAGTCCTCCAACGCCGTGCGGAGAGGTGAGGAGTTGTGGGCCGGCCCCATAGAGATGCACGGCGCCCCATAACGCCCCATAGAACCCCATAGAGCTCCATAGAGCCCCATAGAGCCCCATAGAGCTCCATAGAGCTCCATAGAGCCCCATAGAACCCCATAGAGCCCCATAGAGCCCCGTAGAGCCCCATAGAGCCCCATAGAGCTCCATAACACCCCATAGCACCCCATAGAGCTCCATAGAGCCCCATAGAGCCCCATAGAGCTCCATAGAGCCCCATAGAACCCCATAGAGCCCCACAGAACCCCATAGAGCTCCATAGCACCCCATAGCACCCCATAGAGCTCCATAGAGCCCCATAGAACCCCATAGAGCCCCATAGAACCCCATAGAGCTCCATAGAACCCCATAGAGCCCCATAGAATCCCATAGAGCTCCATAGAGCCCCATAGAGCTCCATAGAACCCCATAGAGCCCCATAGAACACCATAGAGCTCCATAGAGCCCCATAGAGCCCCATAGAACCCCATAGAGCTCCATAGAACCCTATAGAGCCCCATAGAGCTCCATAGAACCCCATAGAGCTCCATAGAACCCCATAGAATCCCATAGACCCCATAGAGCTCCACAGAGCCCCATAGAACCCCATAGTGCCCCATAGAACCCCATAGCACCCCATAGAACCCCATAGCGCCCCATAGAACCCCATAGAGCTCCATAGAGCCCCATAGAACCCCATAGAGCTCCATAGAACCCCATAGAGCCCCTTAGAGCCCCATAGAACCCCATCGAGCTCCATAGAACCCCATAGAATCCCATAGAGCTTCATAGAGCTCCATAGAGCCCCATAGAGCCCCATAGAACCCCATAGAGCTCCATAGAGCCCCATAGAGCTCCATAGAACCCCATAGAGCTCCATAGAGCCCCATAGTGCCCCATAGTGCCCCATAGAACCCCATAGTGCCCCATAGAACCCCATAGAGCCCCATAGGGGCCCTCAGCTCCACAGCCCCCATAGCTCTCAGTGGGGATTCGGCCCATAGAGACCCCATAGACTCGCTGCCCCATAGGGAGGGGGATGGGGGGCGGTGGGGCTCGTCTATGGGATGCTCTATGGGGCAGGAGAGCGATGTGGGGCTGGGGCTCCCATTGATCCCTATGGGGCTGGCTGTGGGGCTGGGGCTCCCCATAGATCCCTATGGGGCTGGCTGTGGGGCTGGGGCTCCCCATTGATCCCTATGGGGCTGGCTGTGGGGCTGGGCCTCCCCATTGATCCCTATGGGCCTGGTTGTGGGGCTGGGGCTCCCCATTGATCCCTATGGGGCTGGTTGTGGGGCTGGGGCTCCCCATTGATCCCTATGGGGCTGGCTGTGAGGCTGGGGCTCCCCATTGATCCCTATGGGGCTGGCTGTGAGGCTGGGGCTCCCCATTGATCCCTATGGGGCTGGCTGTGGGGCTGGGGCTCCCCATAGATCCCTATGGGGCTGGTTGTGGGGCTGGGGCTCCCATTGATCCCTATGGGGCTGGCTGTGGGGCTGGGACTCCCCATTGATCCCAATGGGGCTGGCTATGGGGCTGGGGCTCCCCATTGATCCCTATGGGTCTGGTTGTGGGGCTGGGGCTCCCCATTGATCCCTATGGGGCTGGTTATGGGCTGGGGCCTCCCATCTGATCCATGGGTGGCTGGCCTTTTTATGGGGCTGGGGCTCCCAAATTGATCCCTACCTGGTGGCTGGTTCTGGGAGCCTGGGCCTCCCCCACCGCTGATCCCTATGCGGGCGGGCTATGGGGCTGGGGTCTCCGCTCATGATCTATGGTGGGTCTGTGTGAGGGTTGAGGCGCTCTCCCGATTCGATCCTATGGGGCTGGTCTGCTGCGGGCTCGGGCCTCCCGCAGTCTGATCTCCTATGGGGTCTGGTCTGTGGCTGAGGGCTCCCCGATTGATTCGATCGGGGCTGGTTGCGTGGGGGCTGGAACTTGCCTCCTATTGATCCCTATGGGCGTTGGTTGTGGGGCTGGGCTTTCCCCATTGAGCCCTACGGGGCTGGCTATGTGGGTGGGGTTCCTGTTCTGGCGGCCTGGCTGGTTGGGCTGGGGCTCCCACATGTGAATCCCTTATGGCGCTTTGGTTGTGTGGGGACTGCGGCCCTCCCACCAGTGATCCCTATGGGGCTGGCTATGGGGTGGGGTTTCCTGTTATGGGGCTGGTTATCGGGCTTGCGGGTCTTTCCATAGACCTATGGGCTGGCCTTCGGGCTGGGGCTTCCCCATTGGAGGACTCCCCTATGGGGCTGGTTGTGGGGCTGGGCCTCCCCATTGATCCCTATGGGGCTGGCTGTGGGGCTGGGGCTCCCCATTGATCGCTATGGGGCTGGCTGTGGGGCTGGGGCTCCCATAGATCCCTATGGGGCTTGCTGTGGGGCTGGGGCTACCATTGATCACTATGGGGCTGGCTGTGGGGCTGGGGCTCCCCATTGATCCCTATGGGGCTGGCTATGGGGTGGGGTTCCTGTTATGGGGCTGGTTATGGGGCTGGGGCTCCCCATTGATCCCTATGGGGCTGGTTGTGGGGCTGGGGCTCCACATTGATCCCTATGGGGCTGGTTGTGGGGCTGGGGCTTCCCATTGATCCCTATGGGGCTGGCTGTGGGGCTGGGGCTCCCATTGATCCCTATGGGGCTGGTTGTGGGGCTGGGGCTCCCCATTGATCGCTATGGGGCTGGCTGTGGGGCTGGGACTCCACATTGATCCCTATGGGGCTGGCTGTGGGGCTGGGGCTCTCCATTGATC
The DNA here is from genome assembly GCF_001577835.2 of Coturnix japonica. Lineage (NCBI taxonomy): Eukaryota > Metazoa > Chordata > Aves > Galliformes > Phasianidae > Coturnix > Coturnix japonica. The sequence continues at coordinate 11,892 of NW_015440267.1, read as the reverse complement.
CCTATGGGGCTGGTTGTGGGGCTGGGCCTCCACATTGATCCCTATGGGGCTGGTTGTGGGGCTGGGCCTCCCCATTGATCCCTATGGGGCTGGTTGTGGGGCTGGGGCTCCCCATAGATCCCTATGGGGCTGGCTATGGGGTGGGGTTCCTGTTATGGGGCTGGTTATGGGGCTGGGGCTCCCCATTGATCCCTACAGGGCTGGCTATGGGGCTGGGGCTCCCCATAGATCTCTATGGAGCTGGTTGTGGGGCTGGGGCTCCCCATTGATCCCTATGGGGCTGGTTGTGGGGCTGGGACTCCCCATAGATCCCTATGGGGCTGGCTGTGGGGCTGGGGCTCCCACTGATCCCTATGGGGCTGGCTGTGGGGCTGGGGCTCCTCATTGAGCCCTATGGGACATGCTATAGGGTTGGGCTCCAGCTGGATATCCAGACTGGATATGGGGCTGGGACCCCTTATGGGACCTGCTGTGGGGCAGGACCCTGATATGGGGCTGGGACAACTTATGGGTCCTGCTATGGGCCTGGAAACCCTATATGGAACCTGCTATGGGGCAGGAGCCCGCTATGGGGCTGGATATGGGGCTGGAGACCCTATTTGGGACCTGCTATGGGGCTGGATATGGGGCTGGGACCCCTTACAGGACCTGCTATGGGGCAGGATCCTGCTATGGGGCAGGACCCTGCTATTGGGCTGGATATGGGGCTGGGACCCCTTATGGGACCTGCTATGAGGCAGGACCCCACTATGGGGCTGGATATGGGGCTGGGGCCCCTTATGGCTCCTGCTATTGGGCTGGTACCAGTTATGGGACCTGCTATGGGGCAGGACCCTACTATGGGGCTGGAAACCCTATATGGGACCTGCTATGGGGCAGGGGGCTGGATATGGGGCTGGGACCCCTTATGGGACCTGCTATGGGGCAGGACCCTGCTATTGGGCTGGATATGGGGCAGGACCCCTTACAGGACCTGCTATGGGGCAGGATCCCGCTATGGGGCTGGGACCCCTTATGGGACCTCCTATGGGGCAGGACCCTGCTATGGGGCTGGATATTGGTCTGGGACCCCTTATGGGACCTACTATGGGGCTGGAAACCCTATATGGGTTCTGCTAATGGGGCAGAACCCCGCTATGGGGCTGGGACCCCTTATGGGACCTGCTATGGGGCAGGACCCCGCTATGGGGCTGGATATGGGGCTGGAAGCCCTTATAGGACCTACTATGGGGCTGGAAACCCTATATGGAACCTGCTGTGGGGCAGGGCCCCACTATGGGGCTGGATATGGGGCTGTGACCCCTTATGGCTCCTGCTATGGGGCTGGATATGGGGCTGGGACCCCTTATGGCTCCTGCTATGGGGCAGGACCCCGCTATGGGTCCCGCTATGGGGCAGAGCCCCCTATAACCCCCCCCCCCTCCATCTCTTTCCAGCTCCAGCTCGAAGCCCCGCCCACTCCGAGAAGACCACGCCCACCATCACAGAGGCCACGCCCCCTCATTATAATACCGACCCCACAAGCCCAGCCCACCATCCAGAGGCCACGCCCCCTCATTATAATGCCGACCCCATAAGCCACGCCTCCTCATTATAATACCACCCCTTAAGCCACACCCCATCATTATAATACCACCCCTTAAGCCACGCCCCTCATTATAATACCACCTCTTAAGCCCCGCCCCCTCACTATAATACTGCCCCATTAAGCCACGCCCCTCAGTAAATGTCGCCGCTAAGCCACGCCCCCTCATTATAATACCGACCCTTTAAGCCACGCCCCCTCATTATAATACTGCCCACTAAGCCCCGCCCCCTCATTATAATACCGCCCCCAAGCCGCGCCCCCTCATTATAATAAAGCTCCTTAAGCCCTGCCCCTCATTATAATAAAGCTCCTTAAGCCCCGCCCCCTCATTATAATAACACCCCATTTAAGCCATGCCCCCTCATTATAATAAAGCTCCTTAAGCCCCGCCCCCTCATTATAATAAAGCTCCTTAAGCTCCGCCCCCTCAGTATAATAAAGTCACTTAAGCACCGCCCCCTCATTATAATACTGCCCCCTTAAGCCACGCCCCCCATAATGCTGACCCCTTAAGCCACGCCCCCTCATTACGATACAGACTCCTTAAGCCACGCCCCCTCGTTACAATACCACCCCTTAAGCCACGCCCCCTCATTATAATACTGGCCCCTTAAGCCACACTCCCTCATTATAATACCACCCATCAAGCCCCGCCCCTCATTATAATACCACCCTTAAGCCACGCCCACTATCACATAGGCCACGCCCCCATTATAATACCACCCCTTAAGCCCTGCCCCCTCATTATAATACTGGCCCCTAAGCCCCGCCCACTGCTGCCATGGCCCCGCCCCTTTTGTGGGCGTGGCTTTGTGTGTGTGTGGGCGGGGCGGTGGGCGGGGCTTGCACCGGAAGGAGGTGGAGCTTAAAAGGGGGCGGGGCTTTGAGTGACGGGCCCGGGAACTACTCGGTCATGGGGGAGTGTGTCTGGGTGCTGCAAGGTGAGTGGGGATAGGGGGGCACCCCATAGAAACCCCATAGAAACCCCATAGAGACTCATTGGGACCCATAGAGACCCCATAGAGACCCATAGAGACCCATAGAGATACATAGGGACCCATAGGGACCCATAGGGACACATAGACCCATAGAAACCCCATAGAGACCCCATAGGGACACATAGGGACCCCATAGAGACCCATAGAGACCCATAGGGACCCATAGCGACCCCATAGGGACCCATAGAGACCCATAGAGACCCCATAGGGACACATAGGGATCCATAGGGACCCATAGGGACCCATAGGGACCCATAGAGACCCCATGGAAACCCCATAGAGACCCCATAGAGACCCCATAGAGACCCCATAGAGATACATAGGGACCCATAGGGACCCATAGGGACACATAGACCCATAGAAACCCC
>NW_015440267.1:0-3132 GCF_001577835.2 Coturnix japonica | reverse complement strand
ATAGGGACACATTGGGACCCATAGAGACACATAGAGAGACATAGAGACCCATAGGGACACATTGGGACCCCATAGAGACCCCATTGAGACCCCATAGAGACCCATAGGGACCCATAGACCCACATGGACCCCATAGAGACCCATAGAGACCCATAGACCCATAGGGACCCCATAGGGACCCCATAGGGACACATAGAGAGACATAGACCCATAGGGATACCATAGGGACACATAGAGACCCCATAGAGACTCCATTGAGACCCCATAGAGACCCCATAGGGACACATAGAGACACATAGGGACCCCATAGAGGGCCATAGAGAGACAGAGACGCACAGGGACCCATAGGAACCCCATAGGGACCCCATAGGGACACACAGACCCATAGGGACCCCATAGGGACACATAGGGACACATAGACCCATTGAGACCCATAGGGACCCCATAAAGACACATTGGGACCCATAGGGACACATAGAGACCCCATACGGACCCCATAGGGACCCCATAGAGACCCTATAGGGACACATTGGGACCCATAGAGACACATAGAGAGACATAGGGACCCATAGGGACACATAGGGACCCCATAGAGAGCCATAGAGACCCATAGAGACCCATAGGGACACATAGAGAGTCATAGGGAACCATAGAGACCCATAGGGACCCCATTGAGACCCATAGGGACCCCCTAGGGACCCCATAGGGACCCCATAGAGACACATAGGGACACATAGACCCATAGGGACCCCATAGCGATCCCATAGGGACACATAGAGAGACATAGACCCATAGGGACCCCATAGGGACCCCATAGAAACCCTATAGGGACACATAGAGAGACATAGACCCATAGGGACCCCATAGCGACCCCATAGGGACACATAGGGACACATAGAGACCCCATAGGGACCCCATAGGGACACATTGGGACACATAGACAGACATAGGGACCCCATTGAGACCCGTAGGGACCCCATAGGGACACATTAGGACCCATAGGGACACATAGAGACCCATAGAGGGACATAGAGCCATAGGGACCGCATAGGGACACATTGGGACCCATAGAGACACATAGGGACCCATAGGGACACATAGAGAGACATAGACCTATAGGGACCCATAGAGACCCATAGGGACACATAGGGACCCATAGAGACCCCATAGGGACGCATAGGGACCCCATAGGGACTCATAGGGACTACATAGAGGCCCATAGGGACCCATAGAGACACATAGACCCATAGGGACACATAGGGACCCCATAGAGACACATAGAGACCCATAGAGACCCATAGACCCATAGGGACCCCATAGGGACACATTGGGACACATAGAGAGACATAGGGACCCCACTGAGACCCATAGGGACCCATAGAGACCCATAGAGACTCATAGACCCATAGGGACCCCATAGAGACCCATAGAGACCCATAGACCCATAGGGACCCCATAGAGACCCACAGGGACCCAATAGAGACCCATAGAGACCCATAGACCCATAGGGACCCCATAGAGACCCCATAGAGACCCATAGACCCTTGTAGAGAGACCCCATAGAGACCCCATAGAGACCCATAGACCCATAGGGACCCCATGGAGATCCATCTGGCCTTGTAGAGAGACCCCATAGAGACCCCATGTGGTTATGGGGGGGATATGGGGGTCTGGGAGTTTACATGGGGGTCTATGGGGAGGGATATTGGGGTCTATGGGGGGATATTGTGACCCTTGACCCCTTGTGACCTTGACCCCAACCCACCTTGACCTTTAACCCCATTTGTGACCTTTGACCCCCCACCTAATGACCCTTAACCCCCCTCTGTGACCTTTGACCCCATTTGTGACATTTGACCTCAACCCACCTCGACCTTTTGACCCGTGATGACCTTTAACCCCTTGTGACCTTTGATCCTCTCATGACCTTTGACCCCTCATGACATTTGACTCCTCATGACCTTTGACCCCTCGTGACCTTTAACCCCTCATGACCTTTGAGCCCTCATGACATTTGACCCCTCGTGACCTTTGACCTCCCATGACCTCTGACCCCATTGTGACCTTTGACTCCTCATAACCTTTGGCCCCCATGACCTTTAACCCTCATGACCTTTGACCCCTCATGACCTTTAACCCCTCATGACCTTTGAACCCACGACCTTTGACTCATTGTGACCTTTGACCTCCCGTGACCTCTGACCTTTCATGACCTTTGACCCCTCGTGACATTTGAACCACCCATGACCTTTGACCCCTCGTGACCTTTGACCCCTCATGACCTGTGACCCCTCTGTGACCTTTGCCCCCAGCCCCCTCCCAGGTCACCATGTCATGCTGACCCCAACCTCGTGACCTTTGACCTCCCATGACCTCTGACCCCATCGTGACCTCTGACCCCATCGTGACCTTTGACCCCCTCATGACCTTTGACTCCTCATGACCATTGACCCCCATGTGACCTTTGCCCCCAGCCGCCCCCGGTCACCGCGTGCTGCTGACCCCCATCTCGTGACCTTTGACCCCTCATGACCTCTGACCCCNTTGTGACCTTTGACCCCCTCATGACCTTTGATTCCTCATGACCTTTGACCCCCTCATGACCTTTGACCCCTAATGACCTCTGACCCCATGTGACCTTTGCCCCCAGCCCCCCCCGGTCACCGCGTGCTGCTGACCCCAACCTCGTGACCTCTGACCCCCCATGACCTCTGACCCCTAATGACCTCTGACCCCCCATGACCTCTGACCCCTAATGACCTCTGACCCCATGTGACCTTTGCCCCCAGCCCCCCCAGGTCACCATGTCATGCTGACCCCAACCTCGTGACCTTTGACCTCCCATGACCTCTGACCCTATTGTGACCTGTGACCCCATGTGACCTTTGCCCCCAGCCCCCCCCGGTCACCGCGTGCTGCTGTCGCTGTCGGAGCTGGAGACGGAATGCGGATTCGACTTCCTGTTCGTCTTCGACGGCTCCGCCCACCGCGGCCGCCTATTGGCTGCGCTCAGCGGCAACGCCCCGCCCCCACCAATCATAGAGGCCGCATCCGGGCAGGTGGGCGGGGCTACGGGGGGGGGAACGGCCAATGGGAGGGGAGGGAGGACAAAGGGGGGCGGGGCTAAGGAAC
>NW_015440266.1:13175-16021 GCF_001577835.2 Coturnix japonica | reverse complement strand
CCCTCCCCATCCCACCCCATCCATCCTATCACATCACATTACCCCCCCATCCCAATCCAATTCCCATCCCCCCTTTTTTCCCCGTGTGCATCCTAGTTACTCCCCCCCCATACCAATTCCCATCCACCCCATCCCACCCCCACCCATCCCACCCCATCCGATTGCGTATCTCATACCCAACCCCCCTGGCGCCACATCCTTTATCTCATTCCTATATCCCCTCCCCCATCCCTCCTACCCATCCTATTCTAAACCGCATTGTCCCATCCTATCCCATACCCCCCATCCCACCCCCCCCAATCCCATCTTATCCCATCCAATCCCCTCCCCACCGTCCCCCCCATCCCATCCCCCCCAACCTCATCCTACCCCATCCCATCCTGCCCCATCCTATTCCACCCTACCCCATCCCATCCCATCCTTCTCCATCCTATTCCACCCCCCCATCCCATCCTATCTCATCCCATACCCCCCCATCCCATCCAAATCCCCATCCATATCCCCCCCCTTGCCTATCCCATTCCAATCACCCGTTCGCCCCCCGGACCCCCTCCCCATCCTATTCCACCCTATTCCAACCCTAATCCCATTTGCTATCGTGTCATCCCTCCCCCCCAATTCCCCCCCACCCCATCCTACACCCATCCCATCCCATCCATCCCATACACCCCCCATCCACGCTCCCTACACCGCATAACGCCGCCCCATCCCATCCCATCCATCCCATCCATCCCATTGACCCATCCCCTTACCCCCACCCCATCCCATTCCACCCCATCCATCCCGTCCCAATCCCACTCCCGTCCATCCCATCCGTTCCATCCCATCCCATCTGCTGCATCCCACCCCATCCCATCGCCACCCCATCATCCCCCCATCCATCCCATTCACCATCCCATCGTCATCCCAACCCCCCCATCCCATTGTATCTCATCCTATCACCCCCTGATGATTCCCATCCTACCCCATCCTATTGCCACGCCCATCCCCATCCATTCCCATCCCATTCCCATGCCCATCCATCCCATCCCCATCCCCATCCCCACCCCATCCATACCCCCCCAATCCCATTTCTATGTCACCCACCCACCCCATCCCATCCTATCAATCCCATTACCCTCCCCCCATCAATCCAAATTCCCTCCCCCTTTTTCCCCCACCCCATCCCATACTCCCCCACCCCATCCCATCCCCTCTGATCTGTGTGGGTGGTCAGTCACTCCCCCCGTTCCCGTTTTTGCAGGTTCCGCGGCGTCTCACCGGACGGGCTCCACCTCGGAGCTGCGGGGATTTAAGTTCCCCCTCGGTCCCTGCGCCGGCCTACCTGTCCAACCGCCGGCGCCGAGGAGCCTCAGCGGGGGCTGCAAGGAGAGCGCGCCCCCATGTGCGATTGGGGGCTATGGGGGTAATGGGGTAGATGGGGGCCTATAGGGGTACATGGGGCCTATGGGGGGTATAGGGGGCTCAAATGGGGGGCGGTATTGAGGGTATAGGCGGGCTACACTGGAGGGGGCATATAAGGGCCGCGGGGGGCCGTTTCCCGCATTCCCCCCCCCCAACTCATGGGTGGCCCCCCCCACCCTAAAGCTTCCCCCCCCACCTGAAAACCAACCCCCCCGGCCCTATAGCGCCCCCATCCCCCGCCATCCCCTGCGCTGGGCCGTATCCCCCCCCCCCCGCTGACCCCAAATACCGGCCGTGCCTTGTCCCCACCCCCGGCCCCATATGGGCTGTGCCCTGTCCCGGTTCCGACCCCATAAAGGCCGTGCCTTGTCCCGGTTCCGTCCCTATATCGCCCATGCTTTGTCCCGGTTCCATCCCCATAAAGGCCGTGCTTGGTCCCGGTCCCGGTCCCAAATGGGCCATGCCTTGTCCCGGTTCTGTCCCTATATCGCCCGTGCCTTGCCCCGGTTCCGTCCCCCCACATGGGCTGTGCTTTGTCCCGGTTCGGTCCCCATATCGTCCGTGCCCTGTCCCGGTTCCGACCCCATAAAGGCCGTGCCTTGTCCCGGTTCCGTCCCTATATCGGCCATGCCTTGCCCCGGTTCCGACCCCAAATGGGCCGTGCCCTGTCCCGGTTCCGACCCCATAAGGGCCGTGCTTGGTCCCGGTCCCAAATGGGCCATGCCTTGTCCCGGTTCTGCCCCTATATCGCCCGTGCCTTGTCCCGGTTCCGTCACCCCACATGGGCTGTGCTTTGTCCCGGTTCGGTTCCCATATCGGCTGTGCCTTGGTCCGGTTCCGTCCCCCCATAAAAGCCGTGCTTGGTCCCGGTTCCGACCCCACAAAGGCCGTGCCTTGTCCCGGTTCTGTCCCCAAATGGGCCGTGCTTTGTCCCGGTTCCGACCCCATAAAGGCCGTGCCTTGTCCCGGTTCTGTCCCCAAATGGGCCGTGCCTTGTCCCGGTTCCGACCCCATAAAGGCCGTGCTTGGTCCCGGTCCCGGTCCCAAATGGACCATGCCTTGTCCCGGTTCCGTCCCTATATCGCCCGTGCCTTGGCCCGGTTCCGTCCCCCCATAAAGGCCGTGCTTGGTCCCGGTTCGGTCCCCGGTCCCGGTTCCGTCCCCATATCAGCCGTGCCCCCCCCATGTCTGTACCCCCCCTTTCGGGCCGTGCCTTGGCCCGGTTCGGTCCCCATACGGGCCACGTCTTGTCCCGGTTCCGACCCCCCATATGGGCCGTGCCTTGGCCCGGTTCCGTCCCATATCAGCCGTGCCCCCCCCCCCATAATGACAAGGTCCCGGTCCCGGTTCCGGTTGGGGTTTATTGGGGGGGTCCCGTCCGGGCTGTTCGCTCCCGAACCCAATAAAGATCCTGACGGTACCGAACCGGACCGGACCGAGGG
>NW_015440266.1:11682-13150 GCF_001577835.2 Coturnix japonica | reverse complement strand
TGGGGTGGGTATGGGGTGGTTGTGGGGTATGGGGTGGGTATGGGGTGATAGTGTTGTGGGGTATGGGGTGGTAATGGAGGGGTTGTGGGGTGGTTGTGGGGTATGGGGTGATAGTGCGGTCATGGGGTGGTAATGGGGTATGAGGTGGGTATGGGGTATGGGGTGGTAATGGGGTAATGGAGGGGTTGTGGGGTATGGGGTGGGTATGGGGTGATAGTGTTGTGGTTATGGGGTGACTGTGGTTATGGGATGTGGGGTGATAATGGGGTATTGGTGGTTCTTTGGGTATGGGGTGGGTATGGGGCGATATAGCGGTTATGGGGCAGTAGTGTGGTTATAGGGTGGCTATGGGGCAACAGTGTGGTTATAGAGAGATAGTTTGGTTATGGGGCACGGGGCGATAGGGCAACAGTGTGGTTATGGGGTGACTGTGGTTATGGGGCCATAGGGTGGTTATAGGGCCATGGTGTGGTTATGGGGTGATAATGTGGTTATGGGGTGATGATGGGTGATAGAGTGATAGCGCGGTTATGGGGTGACAGTGTGGTTATGGGGCCATAGTGTGGTTATGGGGTGACTGTGGTTATGGGGCCATAGGGTGGTTATGGGGTGACTGTGGTTATGGGGCCATAGTGTGGTTATGGGGTGACAGTGTGGTTGTGGGGTGATTATGGGCGATAGGGCAATAGGGCGGCTATGGGGCAATAGGGCGGTTATGGGGCAATAGTGCAGCTATGGGGCAATAGGGCGGTTATGGGGCAATAGGGCGGTTATGGGGCAATGGGGCGGTTATGGGGCAATAGGGCCCGGTCCCCGTAGGGCCCCACTCGCGTTGTGACAGTGGGAGGTTCCGTGGGGTGGAACCGGGTCAGCCCCGCGCTGCCACCCGCCCCATCCGCTGCGTGACCCCGGGTTGGGCGACGGGACGGGACGGGTCGGGACACAACGGGACCGAACCGGTCGGGTCGGGTCGGGACTCGGTACGTCCCCATTAGAACCAGCGCTGCCGAGTGGGAGGGGCCGCCATTAAAGCCGCCGGGACCAGCCGGGGGGGGTCGGAACCGGCCGGAGTGGGTCGGAATAACCCGAAGTGGGTCGGAACCAGCCGAAGTGGGTCGGAATAACCCGGAGTGGGTCGGAATAACCCGGAGTGGATAGGAACCGGCCGGAGTGGGTCGGAACCACCTGAAGTGGGTCGGAATAACCCGAAGTGGGTCGGAACCATCCGAAGCCGCCGGGACCACTCGAAGTGGGTCGGAACTACCCGAAGTGCCGTCGGAACCGGCCGAAGTGGGTCGGAACCAGCCGAAGTGGGTCGGAACCAGCCGAAGTGGGTCGGAATAACCCGAAGTGGGTCGGAATAACCCGAAGTGGGTCGGAACCATCCGAAGCCGCCGGGACCAACCCGGAGTGGGTCGGAACAACCCGGAGTGGGTCGGAATAACCCGGAGTGGGTCGGAATAACCCG
>NW_015440266.1:3708-6315 GCF_001577835.2 Coturnix japonica | reverse complement strand
GGCCGCCACTCCACACATTCCTGCTCGCTGCCCCCACGCCGCGCCCCAGGAGCAGCCTGCTGCGGTTGCGTACGTCTCTGACGGAGGGCTGAGGGCGACGGGCACATGGGGGGCACACATCGGGGGCCACACATACTGCGGCACCAATAGCGGCGCGGCCCACAACTAGGGGCCACAATAGCGCGCGCGCACATGGGGGGCCACCACATGGGGGGCCACAACTCGGGCACGGGCCACACATGGGGGGCACAATGCGGGGGCACAATGCGGGCGGCACAACCGGGGGCGCGCAAGCCAACTAGGGGCGCACACATACGGGGGCACCAATGGGCCGGGGCGCCACACATGGGGGGCCACAACACTGCGCCGGGGCACCAAATAGGAGGCACAAATGCGGCGGCACAACATGGGGGGCAACAGCACGCTGCGGGGGCCCACAGATAGGGCGCCACAATAGGGAGGCACAATAGGCGGGCACAATGCGGGGGGGCACAATGGCGGGGCAACAAGGGGCGGGCACAATGGCCACCAATAGGCGGGCACAAAACATGGCGGGGCACAAATAGGGGCACAATAGGCGCGCCACGCAATGCGCGGCACAACATTGGGGAGCACACTAGGGGCGCACACCACATGGGGACACCCAATAGCGGGGGCCACGCGAGCCAAACAATAGCGGGGGCACAACCATGGGCGCGGCCAACAACCTATGCCGGGGCGCACAATGGGGGCGGCACAATAGGCGGGCACATGGCGGCCGCAACAAATTAGGGGGCACCAATAGCCGCAAACAGGGCCAACAATAGGGGCACAACATGCGCGGGCACAATGAGCCGGGGCACAATAGCGGGTACCAAGTAGGGGGCACAATTGGGCCCGGGCCACAATGGGGCCGGCACAATGGGGGGCCACCACATTGCGAGGTTCACAACCATCGGGGGCCACAATGCGGGGGCACACATAGGGGCGGCACAATAGGCGGGCACAACAGGGGGCCACAAAATGGGGGGCCACAATAGGCGGGCAACAACGATTGGGCACAAACATGGGGGGCCACAATAGGGGCACCCAATGCGGGCGGCACAATGGGGGGCCGCAAATAGCGGGCCACAATAGGCGGGGGCGTGCCGAGCACATGGGGGCCACAACATGGGGCACAATCACTGGGGCACAAGGGGCACGGGAGTGTGCGGCACAATTAGGCCGCCCGGGGTCACATGATGGCGGGGGCGAGGAGCAATAGCGGGCGCACAATTAGGCGACGGACACAAATGTAGTGTAGGGCCGCGGCACGAATGGGGCAGCGAAGGAGTGCACGAAAGGGGGCACAATAGCGGGGCACAATAGCGGGGCACAATGAGGGCGCACAATGGGCGGCACCAAGGGGGGGGCACAATAGCGGCACAATAGGGGCAACACATGGGCGGGGGCACAAACATGGGGCACAATGGGGCCCGGCCACAGCATGCGGGGCCACAATAGGGGCACAACCATGGGGGCCCAACCATGGCGGCGCACAAATAGGCGGGCCAGGGGGGCACAATGGGGGGGGCACAGTAGGGGGCACAATGGGGGGCACAACATGGGGGGCACAATAGGGGGGCACAATAGGGGGCACAGCATGGGGGGCACAATAGGGGGCACACCTGGGGTGCCCACATTGGGATCTCCCCCCTGGGGTCCCTACCTTGGGGTACCCACTTTTGGGTTGCCCTCCCTGGGATCCCCATCTTTGGGGTCCCCACCTTGGGGTGCCCACCTTTGGGCTGCCACCTTGGGGGTCCCCACCCTGGTGCCCACCCTGGGATCTCTACCTTTGGGTGCCCACCTTGGGGTACCCACCCTGGGATCCCCATCTTTGGGGTCCTTACCTTGGGGTTCCCACTTTGGGGTGCCCATCTTGGAGTCTCTACCTTTGGGTCCCTACCTTGGGGTGCCCACCTTGGGGTACCCACTTTTGGGTTGCCCACCCTGGGATCCCCATCTTTGGGGTCCCCATCTTTGGGGTTCCCATCTTGGGTTGCCCACCCTGGGATCCCCATCTTTGGGGTGCCCACCCTGGGGTCACTAACTTGGGGTCCCCCATCTTGGGGTGCCCACCTTGAGGTCCCCACCTTGGGGTGCCCAACCTGGGGTCCCCACCTTGAGGTGCCCACCCTTGGGGTCCCCCCCTTTGTGCCCTACCTTGGGGTGCCCACATTGGGATCCCCACCCTGGGATCCCCACCTTTGGGGTCCCCACCTTGGGGTGCCCATCTTGGGGTCCCCCACCTTGGAGTCTCTACCTTTGGGTGCCCACCCTGGGGTCCCTACCTTGAGGTTCCCCACCTTTTGGGTCCCCATCTTTGGGTCCTGACCTTGGGATCCTCACCTCGGGATCCCTTCCCAGGGGTCCCCACCTTGTGGTGCCCCCCTTTGGTTCCTCACCCCGTGCTGCCCCATGCAGGGCTGCAGTACAACCTGGTGCGTGTCCCCATGGCCAGCTGTGACTTCTCCCTTCACCCCTACACCTACGACGACGTCCCCGACGACTTCGAGCTGCGGCACTTCGCCCTGCGGGATGAGGACACCAAGCTGAAGGTGAGTGGGGGGCAATGGGCACACGCGG
>NW_015440266.1:0-1019 GCF_001577835.2 Coturnix japonica | reverse complement strand
GATGGGGTTGGAGGTCTTTCAGATGGGGTTGGGGATCTTTGGATGAGGCTGGAGATCTTTGGGGTAGGTTGGAGATCTTTGGGATGGTGTTGTGGGTCTTTGAGATTGGGTTGGGGGTCTTTGGGTTGGGATGGGGATCTTTGGGATGGGATGGGGTCTTTGGGATGGGATGGGGGTCTTTGGGTTGGGGGTCTTTGGGATGGGATTGGGGGTCTTTGGGATGGGATGGGGGTCTTTGGGACTCGGCCCCGCGTTGGCCAACAGCTCCCACAGCAACGTGCAGCTCATCATCCTGGACGACAACAGGCTGCACCTCCCGCACTGGGCCAAAGTGGTGGGTGGGGGGACGTGGGGGGTCCTTTGGGAAATGAGGGTGGGGTTGGGGGTCTTTGGGATGGGATGGGGGTCTTTGGGATGGGGTTGGAGATCTTTGGGGTGGGGTTGGAGATCTTTGGGGTGGGTTGGAGGTCTTTGGGATGGGGTTGGGGGTCATTAGGATGGGTTGAAGATCTTTGGGGTGGGGTTGGAGGTGATGGGTTGGGGATCTTTGGGATGGGGTTGGGGGTCTTTGGGATGGGATGGAGATCTTTGGGATGGGTTGGAGATCTTTGGGATGGGGTTGGGGGTCTTTGGGATGGGGTTGGAGGTTTTTGGGATGAGATGGGGGTCTTTGGGATGGGTTGGGGATGGAGGAATTTGGAATGGGTTGGACATCTTTGAGATGGGTTGGAGGTCTTTGGGGTGGGTTGGGGGTCTTTAGGTTGGGTTGGGATTGGGAAACTTTGGGATGAGGTCGGAGGTGTTTGGGATGGGATAAGGTTGGGGATCTTTGCATTAGGCTGGAGATCTTTGGGGTAGGTTGGAGATCATTGGGATGGGGTTGGGGGTCTTTGAGATTGGGTTGGAGGTCTTTAGGATGGGATGGGGGTCTTTGGGGTGGGTTGGGGATCTTTGGGTTGGAATTGGGGATCTTTGGGTTGGAATTGGGGATCTTTGGGTTGGAATTGGGGATCTTTGGG
>NW_015440265.1:0-16032 GCF_001577835.2 Coturnix japonica | reverse complement strand
GGAGCAAGTATGGGATAGAATGAGTGGACGGTTGGGAAGTGGGTTGAGACATGGCTGACTGGCAGAGTGCAGAGGGTTGTCGTTGCGGTGCGGTGTCTGGCTGGAGGCCTGTAACTAGCGGGTCCCCAGGGTCTGTACTGGGTCCGGTTGTTCAAAATCTTCATCAATGACCTTGATGAGGGATAGTGACCACCCTCAGCAAGTTTGTGATGACACGAAGTTGGGAGGATTGGCTGACACGCCTGAAGGCTGTGCTGCCATTCAGCGAAGACCTGGACAGGCTGGAGAGCTGGGCAGTAAGACAGGATGAGGTTGAACAAAAGCAAGTGTGAGTCTTTGCACCTGGGTAGAAATAATTGGCATGCATCGTACAGGCTGGGGAAAGACCTGCCTGGAGAGGAGCTGTGCATAGAGCAGGACATGGGCGTCCTGGTGGATGACAGATTGACCATGAGCAGCAGTGTGCCCTTGTAGCCAAAAAAGGCCAATGGCATCGTGGGGTGTGTCCAGCAGGTCGAGGGAGGTTGATCCTCCCCCTCTACTCTGCCCTGGTGAGGCCTCATCTGGAATATTGTGTGCAGTTCTGGGCTCCGCAGTACAAACAAGACAGGGATCTCTTGCCAAGAGTCCAGCGGAGGGATACAAAGATGGTGAAGTCCGGAGCATCTCCCCTGTGAGGAGAGACTTGTCCCGTCGTGCACGGACCCAACCCCTCCCTGTGCCCGTTCCAACCTCCCGCCGTTGCCAGGCAACCCACGCTCGCGCGTCAACGGCTGCGTCAGCGGCTCCCGCCGGAGCTGCCGGGCCGCTCCTGTACCCGGGGGTTCCTGCGGGAAGGAACGGCCCGAGATCCGCCTTGAACCACGCGGTCAGTCGCTGCCGATCGGTCCGGGACGGCTCCGAGTCCGGCGACTTTGCGATCAAAAGGGCTTCGACCGGGTACTGTGCAGAAATTCCCACCCTGCAGTGCTTTGAACGAGGGCTGGTGACACGAAACAAACGGGGTTGCAGAAAGCAGAAGGAAATTGGTCTGTGCTTTATGGGGCACATCCTGGAGCTCCTCTGAGATCCGAGTTCAGCACCAATGGGATCATGCAGAGAAATCCTTAAGTCCGACTTCAAACGTCGTTTCTTCAGTGACCAAAGGGAAGTGAGAGCGCATGAGGAGAGAATACCACTGCCAGGGCTCAACGCAGCCATTCCCCTGCAGCATTTGAGGCACGGACTCAGATGTGAATGATCCAAATCCTTTATTACATATTCTCACATCTCTTATAAATGTTCACAAAGTTTTTGTTTTTCTAACATATCCAATCAGAGCCGTGAGTCCCTTCTTCTCCTTCCAGAGGTGTCCTTGGTTCTCATGCTGTTCATCTGGCTCCACAGCTGCTGCTCTGAACAGCTTTTCTTGTATTCCCACGTTCCCCACGAGCCCAGCGTGGGGCAGGGCACGATGGAGCAGGGGATGCTCCAAGGGACCACAGGAGAGGTAGAAGAAAGCTCCAGTGTGAGACCAGGGCCTCGTCGGCCCCCTGAGCAGAGAAACGTGAGCAGGGCAGCTGGAGAGGCTGCGTCCTCATTGACACTCCTGGGCTGAGCCTTCAGCCTTCTGAAGGGCTCCAGCCATGCACCATCGTTCTCTGTAGGATTGTCCTTCAGGCGTGCAGCCGTGGGGGGAGTCGTGCAGGATCAGGGTCCAACAAATCCACACTCCGCTCCTGGCACAACCATCTCCATCCTCACCCATCTGCAGCCCTTCCCCACCCCACTGCAGAGCAAACGTGTGGGTCCGACGAGCGGAAAAGAGCAGAGAGTCAAGCAAGACTATTATGCAGATTGGGATTCAGAGAATCTCTGCAGGGAAGCTCAGGGTGAGCCAAGGTCAGATGTGCAGCTCCGACTGCTGAAGAAACAAAAGAGAGTGGATATCAGAGTCTTGCTGCCAAATTTGCTCCCCAAGACGCAGGGGGATGCCCGCCCCAGGGAAGAGGGGACCCTGCATGGGGATATCCAGAGAGCGGGCAGGATCTTCTCAGCTTTCTTATAAGGATGTCATGGGGGACAGTATCAAAAGCCTTACTGAAATCAAGGTAGACTACATCTACCGCTCTCCCCCCTTCCACCCAGCTAGTGACATATCTATCTTCATAAAAGGCCACCAGGTTGGTCGAGCACGACCTCCCCTTGGTGAACCCATGCTGAGTTCTCCTGATAACCTCCTTTTCTTCCAGGTGTCTGGAGATGCATCCAGCACAAGCTGTTCCATCACCTTCCCTGGGACAGAGGGAATTATACCTATACATATTACCTGGGTCTTCCTTCTTGCCCTTTTTGAAGGCCGGACTGACACTGGCCGTCCTCCAGTCTTCAGGCACCTCCCCAGTTCTCCAAGACCTCTGATAGATTACAGAGAGCAGCTCAGCAACGACCTCCGCCATCTCTCTCAGCACCCACGGATGCACCCCATCAGGTCCCATGGATTTATGGACATTAATGTTTCCTAGGCACTCACAGACCACCTCTTCCCTGACTAAAGGGAAATCTCCCTTTCCCCAGACTCTCTCATTAACCTCCAGGGTCTGGGATTCTTGAGGGAGAGCCCTTTCACTAAATACAGAAGCAAAGAAGGCGTTCAGTATTTCTGCTTTCTCAGCATCCCCCGTTACCAGAGCACCCCCCTCACTTAGTATGGGGCCCACATTCTCCCTAGCCTTCCTTTTGCCATTAATGTACTTTAAAAAGCCTTTTTTATTATCCTTTATCTCCTTAGCTAGATTCAATTCCAGGTGGGCCTTAGCCTTCCTCGTCGCATCTCTGCAGGCCCTGACTACATTCTTATATTCTTCACTAGTGGTTGGACCCTTTTTCCACATACCATGAACTTTCCTCTTTCCTCAGAGCTTGCACATGAGCTTCTTGCTCATCCACACAGGTCTCCTGGCACCTTTTCCTGATCTCTTAGTCACAGGGACGCACCGATCCAGACTGAGGTCCTGCACATCCTGATAGGAAGGCTGCTACCAAGAAATCTGAGGACACTCAGACTGAGCCCCCAACCCAAGATGCTGGTGTGCAGGTCTCTGGCTGTACTGAGTGCCAGAGCCTGACCCTTGCAGTGCTGGGTGAGGGAGGCAGTGATTGTGTACGCTGTGACCAGGTTAACTACTTGCTCAGCCTCGTAGTTGACCTGAAGGAGGAGGTGGAGAGGCTGAGAAGCATTAGGGATTCTGAGAGGGAGATTGACTGCTGGCACCAAGCCCTATCAGCTCCTAGATCTTGGCAGCCAGATGAGGCTCTGCATGGAGAATGTCACCACCTGCTGCCTTGCAAACAGGTAACAGAGGGGAACCTACATGCAGATGGCGTTCCTGCTATAGTGAACCCACTGTCCTCTCACCCCCCCCGGAACAACAGCAAAGAATTGGAGGATGTGGGTCAGTGGCATAAGACCCCTGCTCGTCGATGCAGGTGTGCCCCCACATTGAGTCCCCGGCCACCCCAGCTGCCCCTGTGGAACAGGTCCAGTGCTCTGCAGGGACAACTGGATAATCATAAATCATAGAATTACCCAGGTTGGAAAAGACCATGAAGATCTTCAAGTCCAACCGCAGCCTAACCAGAACCCTAACTCTAAAAACCCTCCACTAAATCATATCCCTGAGTACCACATCCAAACAGCTCTTAAACACAACCAGGGATGGTGATTCAACCACATCCCTGGGGAGCCTATTCCAGTACCTAACTACCCTTTCTGTAAAGAAGTTCTTCCTAATGTCCAACCTGAACTTGCCCTGGTGCAACTTGAGGCCATTTCTCCTCATCCTGTCACTTGTCACTAGTGAGAAGAGACCTGCCCCACTCTCACTGTAAGAACCTTTCAGGTACCACAAGAGAGCAATAAGGTCTCCCCTCAGCCTCCTTTTCCCCAGACTAAACAGCCCAAGCTCCCTCAGCCTCTTCTCATAGGGCTGATTCTCCAAGCCCTTCACAAGCCTCGTTGCCCTTCTCTGGACCTTCTCCAGTACCTCCATGTCTTTCCTGTGCTGAGGTGCCCAAAACTGAACACAGGCCTCACCAATGCCGAGTACAGAGGCAGGATATCTTCCCTAGTCCTGCTCACCACACCATTCTTGACACAAGCCAGGATGCCATTGGCCCATTTGGCCACCTGGGCACACTGCTGGCTCATATTCAGCCGACTGTCCATCAGCACACCAAGGTCCCTTTCCATCTGGAGCTTTCCAGCCACACCTCTCCAAGCCTGTTGTAGTGTTGCCTGGGGTTATTGTGACCAAAATGCAGGACATGACACTTGGCCCTATTGAAACTCATGCCGTTAACCTTGGCCCATCCATCAAGTCTATCCAGGTCCCTCTGTAGTGCCCTTCCCCCTCAGGCAGAGGCAGTCCTCCCAACTTAGTGTCGTCTGCGAATCTGCTGAGGGTGCACTCAGTCCCCTCATCCAGATCATCAATGAAGATGTTAAACAGATGCGGCCCAAGCACAGAGACCTGGGGGATTCCTGGGTTTCACCTAGTGTTACAGTAGGCCTCTCGGTTCTGGGACTCATTCTCTCTCCTATTTTGCTTGATTTGTTAGCTTAATTTCAATTTTATATTATATTATATTATATTATATTATATTATATTATATTATATTATAATTATATTATATTATATTATATTGAGTTATCCTGTATTTCGATATAGTATTTAGTAAATAAGTGTGCCTCCTTAGATCGTTGCCGCTGTTTTCTTTTCCTAATTAACTTTTGCTTTTGGCCCAGGGCCCCTGTGGGGCCCGCGGCCCCCCTGTCACGGGGGACAATACCCCGGGATATTTGTAAATACTGTTGAGCTCTGCCTTTTTACCTTTTTTTTTCTACTGAAGAAAAAAAAAAAAAAAAAAAAAAGAGAAAAATAATGTTTTCTCTAGTAAAATTGTTTTTACAAGGGACTGCGTGTCATTAGTTCCTCTTTTGAGATGCTCCAAACATACTGGACCATGTTTAAGCTAGCCACTTTTTCCTTTGGAGCTATAGAAATATATAATCGATTGAAGACATGCTTAGCAATGCTTACTTTGTATCTGCATGCATCTCCAGAGGGAGCAACTAATGCAACTAATTGTACAGAAATGGTGGTTTCTGAGCGTGCTCCTCCTTCTTTCTTTGCATCCTTTAAGCAGTTTTTGAATGACCAGTTGGCCCAGTTGACCACACTGTCAATTGTGTTAATCTCCCTGAACTTACTGTTGACTTTTTTACTTATCGGTTCTGGGATTTATTACATTTGTTCCATCCGGAGGAAGTCCTCCCTAGAACCAGAGAATACTGAGTGGCAGGGAGTGTGGAGAGACGTTGGAGAGACTTTTATAAGACAGATATCTTTAGTGTCACGGAGTTTTACTCCTGAACACTTAAAGAATCCTGAGAGTTTGACCGCATATTTGAGACAGGAATGTTGTGGCTCAGGCAGATCTCAGGAGGCACAGATGACTTGGGGCCTAGCTACTGCTTATCGGGCCTTATTCAGTACCATTCCTGAGAGGGAAGTTTTTGAGGCTGAGAGAGAGAGTCTCAGGGCCGAGAATGAGAGTCTCCTTGATGAGAGAAATAACCTCCTACAACAATGAGACTCATTCTGGTATGAGAAAGAGAGTCCCAGAGCTCATATGCTGCCATATCCCAGCAGGCTCTGGAACACAGGGACTAGGACCAGCCCATTCCAACAACGTGCCCTGCATGGCACTGCCAGACAAGAAGAGCTTTTATGCACCCACAGCAAATATCTGGGAGAGCAGAGGCAGGAACACAGGCTGAGCTCAGCCCTACAGAGGGACCTTTCTGTGCGTCGAAGGAACCACCACCTCCATGCTGCACATCAACCCAATGCCTAAGAGCAAAAGCACAGAGCTCTGCTACAAACATCCTCCAGCAGCGGGAGGAAAAGCTCAGCACTGGGAAACAGAAAGGGGCTCAGAAACACAGCAAGGTGCAGTGAGGCTGTGTGTCTTTGGGACAAACTCAAGTGTCAAAACCAGAACAACAGCAATCAATGGCCAAAGGAATACAAACAAGAAACCCTTGAGCTCCCCAGCCCACCCCCAAAATGAAATCATGACAACAGCACCCAGCTTGCACTGTGAGGTAGCTAAACCAAATCAACACACACCACCCCTCCACCCAAACCCCAGATCAACATCCCCCCCACTCTTCCACATGGCTGATAACGACCGCACACAGGTAACTAGAGACACCAGTACCTACGGTAACCCCGCTACAGCCACACGAATGCAGGACAACACATCCCAATGGAAAAGAACAGGCTGAGAGGGCAGCGCTGCCCTCACTCCCAGTGCTTGTGCGTCACAGGGCAACCATGGGGCCTGTGATCCATCCTGCCCAGCCCCACAGCACAGGGCTTCAGCTGTGACCCGGAGCAAGCCACCATCGCTGTCCATGCGCAGGGTGACCCTGCGCCATGCCATCGTGCCCTCCACCAGGCCATGAAATGCATTTTCTTCTTCCCCTCCCACCCCACCTTCCCATAATGATAAGACAGACTCCATCAGTCAAATAGATATGCTCCTGTTTGAAGGTGTGCAGAATTCCCACCCCTGCAGTGGTTTGAAGGAGGGCTGGTGACACGAAACAAACGGGGCTGCAGAAAGCAGAAGGAAAATTGGTCCTGTGCTTTATGGGCACATCCTGGAGCTCCTCTGAGATCCCGAGTCAGCACCAAATGGGATCATGCAGAGAATCCTTAAGTCCGACTTCAAACTCTGGTATTCTTCAGTGACCAAAGGGAAGTGAAGAGCGCATGAGGAAGAGAATACCACTGCCAGGGCTTCAACGCAGCCATTCCCCTGCAGCATTTGAGGCATGGACTACAGATGTGAGTGATCCAAAATCCTTTATTACATATTCCTCCATCCTCTTCAAACGTTCCAAAGTATTTTTTGTTTTCTATTATATGATTTCCAATCAGTAGCCGTTAGTCTCTTCTTTTCTCCTTCCAGAGGTGTCCTTGGTTCTCATGCTGTTCATCTGGCTCCACAGCTGCCTGATCTGAACAGCCTTTTTCTTGTATTCCCACGTTCCGCACCCATGAGCCCGCGTGAGGCAAAGGGCACGATGGAGCAGGGGATGCTCCAAAGGGACCACAGAGAGGTAGAAAAAGCTCCAGTGGTGACAGCAGGGCCTCGTCGGTCCCCTGAGCAGAGAACACGTGAGCAGGGCAGCCTGGAGAGGCTGCGTCCTCGTTGACACTACTGGGCTGAAGCCTTCAGCCTTCTGAAGGGCTCCAGCCATGCACCATCGTTCTCTGTAGGATTGTCCTTCAGGCGTGCAGCCGTGGGGGGAGTCGTGCAGATCAGGGTCCAACCCGTCCGCACTCCGCTCCTGGCACAACCATCTCCATCCTCACCCATCTGCAGCCCTTCCCCACCCCACTGCAGAGCAAAGTGGGTACCCAGGGAAGAGCAGAGGGTCAGCAGACTTTGCAGTTGGGATTCAGAGATCTCTGCAGGGAAGCTCAGGGTGAGCCAGGTCAGATGTGCAGCTCCGGCTGCTGCAGAAACAAAAGAGAGTGGATATCAGAGTCTTGCTGCCAAATTGCTCCCCAAGAACAGCAGGGATGCCCAGCCCCAGGGAAGAGGGGACCTGCATGGGGATATCCCAGAGAGCGGGCAGGGGACAGACTAAGACAGCAAGTGAGATGAAGGCACTGAGGGACCAGAAAGCTGCAAGATCCCCCCTGCCCTCTTCGCCCTCCAGGCTCCCGGCCCCACTCAGTGCAAAACCCACCCAGGCCCAGGGATGACAAGTCAACCCAGGCACTCCACCTCCCGCAGGATCTGGGGAGGCACCCAAGCCTGAGGCCTCACCTGGAGGCAGTGAAGATGTGCTTGGAGTTGGTGCAGATGGCGTTGATGGGGCTGTCGTGCCCCTTGATCTCCCCAACCGAGCTGATGTTATCCACGTTCCAGACTTTGATCACGCCTCCTCGGTACGCACTCAGCACCATTGGACGGCCAGGGATGAAGGCCAGGGCACAGACCCAATCTTTGTGTGCTATTGGGATTTTGCTGTAGGTACATGGCAGAGCAGAGATCACAATCAGCCTCATGCAATCAATGCAATCAAGCCTATGTCCCAGGGGAAGTGGCAGTTCTGGGTGCCTTCAGTACACACCCATAGGCACACAGAGCCACTTGGCACACTCACTGCCAGATCCCCAGGTTGCCCTCCCAGGACAGCAGGACCTAGACCAGGTCCCTCAGCCTTCTCCAGACCCACAGCAGCAATCCTGCTCTGCCCCACGTTACCCCGTATGCTGCCCTCCTGACCTGGAGAAGTTCCTGCTGCTTCCAGATCCCACTTTTTAATGCCGTTGTCCCTGGAGCCGCTGAAGAGGATGTCTCCTTGGATGGCCAGGCACTCAATGCCATCGTAGTGAGGGGGCTGGAAGTTGTGAGTGGGGCCAACATTGCCCACCACACCCTCAGCAATCTCAAACACCTGGGGGGAAAAACAGCAGCTGGGAGATCTCGGATGGCTCTGGAAACAGATGTCAGCCCTTCTCAAGAGCTTTGGCCACACCCTCCATCCCCGAGGCTCGGAGCACTCAGCACACACAAAGCAGATCTGCTGCAAACAGAGCTGTGTTCAAACAGCACTGCTTTGGTGGCTGGTTGCAGTGATCCACACGTACCTCTCCATGGGCACAGAAGCACTTGGTGCACTTTTTGAGTGCACGTTCCAGTTGGATGGTAATGCCTAACACTAAAATCCTAAAGTAACCTATGTCTAACACTAACACAAAACTTAAAGCCTTAAACTGTCTAAACACTAAACTCCTAAATTTAACACTAAGACAAAATTAAAGCCCAGAACAAGCTGCAGAATCAGGAAGTCCCGCACTCCTGCAGAACTGATCTCCAGAGAGGCCCGGTATTGCTGAGGAGGAGGAGATGGTGATACTTGAGCAATGCCGGCAGGACAGTTCTCTGCCGCTGGAGCTGTTAATTAAGGGCCCCCAAGTTACTTGCGGGCGGAGGTGCGGCGCAGGGGGTAAGGAGATGAGCGCCTGGACTGCCGCTGGCTCTGCTGTGAGCGCAGCGCTGGGCGGGCTGGCACGGTGGAGGAGCAGGCAGGCTGTGCTGCTGGTGGGTCAACCTCCATCGGCTCCGTCTCATCTGCAGGTGGATCCACTCCATTGGCTCCACGGGGGCCGTCGCGGGTCTGACCCTTCTGCGACGGCCAAAGGGTGCTCTTCCTCTCTCCTCAGCTTCTTGTTGTTCTCCACGGGCTTTTTCTGCTTCTTTGGTTCTGGGCACTCTGAAATCTTTTTTGCCCTGAATTGCAGGGCAATCATCGCTCCTGGTTCTCTTGGTGCCAGGCATGGCTGCTTGCACCAGAAGGCTCAGAGCTGAAATGAGCTGGGTGGGGCAGCGGTGCTCAAGGTGACTACTCAGGAAGGTTCTATGACATCAGGAGGCTCTATGACATCAGGAAGGTTCTATGATGTCAGCCGCCCCCATTGGGCTGCTTTTCTCTCTGGCAAGCAAAATGGCGCAGAGGAGCCATCCCCAGGAAAAGGCTTCTCAGCCTCCTCGAGCCTCTTCTTTTTCCACAAAGGAATATTTTGGGTATGGGACACATGGCTATAATGCTGGAGAGGGGAGGAAGTGTTGGCAGTTTTGGGGGCTAAGGTCTCACCAGACATCCTGCCACCCACTGGGAGAGACTTGTCACCACTGAGCCCCTATTCTGCTACATTCTTACACACATCTTCATGAGCCAAGCTAAGGAGAGTGGGATCCTGCCCTCACCCCCAACCCACCTCAACACCCCTCTCCACCAGCATGGTACATGCTCCAATTCAACCTACTAAAAGCCAGAAAAATAAAATAACAAAATCAAACTTAAAGAAACATAAAATGAAGCTGTGATCCTTTGCTGTTCTGGAGCTGCAAACGAGCAGGCACAAATCATCTGGAACAGGAGGGAGAGCTGAGCAGAATGGGACAAACTGCTCAGCTGAGTCAGACGTAACATGCAAGCATCAGACACAGAGCCCAAGGAGTGAGAAATGCAACCCCCTTCCCTCTTTCCTCGCATTCTCCAAAGTTACATTTGTATCACTAATGAAATAAAAGGCAAGGTTTGGGGTGAGAAGATGCACAAAAAGCCACATGCGGAACAGGGAACCCAGAGATCTGGGCAAGGGGGAGAGAAGAGGTCTCAGAGGGGTGCTCTGCCCAGCAGCCACAGCAGATTCCCCTTTGAATTTTACTTCTTTCCATGTGTGCTCTACACATGCATGGCCAGTGCGCGATCTAGAGCCCAGATGGAAAACTTGCTTATAGAATGCCTAGTTTAGGTCTACAGAAAGTGTTTCCTTAACATTTATCCACCTATATTAAATCCTGCACCTAATTGGACATTCGTCATATATCTCTGAGGCTCTACTTATACATACAAGAAATTATTAGCTGTACTCCCCCAACATCAAAATTCCTTGTGGTCACATTGGACATTCCCAATTTTTGTCCATCACCCACCAAGTGCACGCCAGGTCACTGGCAAAAACAGTACACCGGAAGAGTTTTTGACCTTTCCAGACTCTGGAAAGCCCAAATGCCTTTCCCAACACGGGATGCTTTTATGTGTACTACAGCAACCTGATCTCCCTCCATGGTACGTAGGGAGCTGGATTGGTTAGGACCATTACGATTACTAGATCCTCGAGTGTTGACCAACCAGGTGTCTTCAGCTAAATGTCATATGTTCTGCCACCCATTGCTTTCAACATAGTTTTCAACAACCCAGTGAATCGTTCAAATCTTAACAGCAGCTGGTGCATTATATGGAATATGGCAAATCCACCCAATGCCATGATTTTTGGTCGAAGTAGTTACAGGGAATTCTTGAAATGAGTCCCATTATCTGATTCAATTTCCTTCCGCAGTGCCCGAAACACCATTGTGCTGAGTGCATCACAGGCTTTTTGCAGTGGAAAACATGAGACTTTAAGGAGGAGTCTGAGGACTGGAAAGAATCATGGACTCCAAAGATGAGGAGAGCATGGCAGGCCAGTGATACCAGCTCATTTCTGTGTGGAGATCTGTTCCACATCCATCTCAGTTGGATCATGTAGTTCCAACCCCCCTGCCTAGCAGGGCCACCAAAACATAACACCTTTACTAGATAGGTTGCCCAGGGCCGCCGTCCAACTGGTCTTGAACAACCTTCCACAGGACGGGGCAACCACAACCTCCAACTGGGCAGTCCTGTTCCACGACTAACCAACTCTTCTAGTAAAGAACTTTCCCCTAACATTCAACCTAAATCTTCCCTCCTCAACTTAAACGGCATTTTCCCCTAGTCCTGCTATTATCAGCCCTTTCGAAGAGTTTTTACTCTCCCCTCCTGGGAGTAAGTTTCCCTTCCCGTATTGAAAGGCTGCAATGTGGTCACCCCGCAACCTCTCGCAGGCTGAACCAAACCCAACTCCCTTCAGCCTGTCTCATAGGGGAGGGTGCTCCAGCCCCCTGATCATCCTTCGTGGCCCTCCTCTGGACCCTTTCCAAAATCTCCATGTCTTGTTTGTAAACTGAGGGCTCCACCCTGGACACAGTACTCCAGATGGGGGCCTCACAAGAGCTAGAGTAGAGAGGGATGATCACTTCCCTATCCTGCTGACCACCCCCTTCCTGATGGAGCCAGGATCCCATTTGCTTTCCGGGCTGCCAGAGCGCACTGCTGGCTGCAATGTTAAGTTTCTCATCTATCAGGACCCTAGGTCTTTTTTCCTCCAAGCTGCTCTCAAGAACAACTCCTCCCAGCCTGTAACAGGTGCCTGGGGTTTTCAGCCTCAAGTGCAAAACCTTGCACTTTGCCCGTGTTGAACCTCAATTAGGTTGCACCCGAGCCCAGCTTTCCCAGCCTGTCAAGGTCCCTCTGAATGGCATCTGTTCCCTCCACCGTATCAAGTGGCCACACTGGGCCCGTGATGTGTCTCACAGTAAGCCAGACAGCAGCAACCATGACCTGGTGGTGACGGGCTCCAAAGATCACTATGTCAAGCTACTCTCCTGTGGCTGCTGGGCAGAGCACCCCTCTGAGACCTCTTCTCTCCCCCTTGCCCAGATCTCTGGGTTCCCATGTTCCGCATGTGGCTTTTTGTGCATCTTCTCACCCCAAACCTTGCCTTTTATTTCATTAGTGAGACAAATGTAACTTTGGAGATGGGGGGGAGAGGGGGAAGGGGGTTGCATTTCTCACTCCTTGGGCTCTGTGCTGATGCTTGCATGTTACGTCTGACTCAGCTGAGCAGTTTGTCCATTCTGCTCACTCTCCCTCCTGTTACAGATGATTTGTGCCTGTCGATTTGGCAGCTCCAGAACAGCAAAGGATCACAGCTTCATTTTATGTTATCTTTAAGTTTGATTTGTTTGTTATTTTTTCTGAGCTTTTTGTAGGTGAAAATGGAGCGTTTACCATGCGGTGGAGAGGGTGTGGAGCGTGGGTTGGGGGTGAGGCAGGATCCCACTCTCCTTAGGTCTTGGCCTGCATGAAGATGTGTGTAAGAATGTAGCAGAATAGGGGCTCAGTGGTGACACGTCTCTCCCAGTGGTGGCAGGATGTCTGGTGAGACCTTAGCCCCCAAAACTGCCAACACTTCCTCCCCTCTCCAGCATTATAAGCCATGGTTCCCATACCCGAAATATTCCTCTGTGGAAAAAGGAAGAGGGTCGAGGAGGCTGAGAAGCCTTTTCCTGGGGATGGCTCCTCTGCGCCATTTTGCTTGCCAGAGAGAACTGCAGCCCAATGGGGGCGGCTGACATATAAACCTTCCTGTGATGTCATAGAGCCTTCCTGATTGTCATAAGAACCTGTCCTGAGCAGTCCACACGTTGAGCACGCTGCCCACCCAGCTCATTCAGCTCTGAGCCTTCTGGTGGCAAGCAGCCATGCCTGGCACCAAGAGAACCAGGAGCGATGATTCCGCAATTCAGGGCAAAAAAGATACAGATTGCCCAGAAACGAAAGAAGCAGAAAAAGCCCGTGGAGAACAAAAGCACGTAAGGAGGAAGGAGAAGAGCACCTTTGGCCGTCGCAGAAGGGTCAGACCTGCAACAGCCCCCGTGGAGCCAATGGAGGTGGATCCACCTCGAGATGAGCCGGAGCCGATGGAGGTTGACCCACCAGCAGCACAGCCTGCCTGCTCCTCCACCGTGCCAGCCCTGTGCCAGGCTGTTCGCTGGCGCCACAGCAGACGCCAGCGGTCAGTCCAGGCGCTCATTTTGTTTTGGTCTTCTGTCTGTTTACCGCTCCCTGCTCCGGTCATACCCTGGTCGCCATCTGCCGGGCTTTTTGGTTTGTTGAAGTATACTTTGGGGACCTTAATTAACAGCTCCAGCGCAGGAGAATTGTCCTGCCGGCAGTTGCTCAAGATCACCATCTATCGGTCCTCCAGCAATACCGGGCTCCTCTGGAGATCAGTTCCTGCAGGGGTGCCGGGAGCTTCCTGATTCGTCGTCCGGTTGAGCTGTTTGTGGGCTTTAGATTTTGTCTTAGTGTTAAATTAGGAGTTTTGTGTTAGTGTGGTTTGTGTGTTTTTGGAGTTTTTCGTAAGTCAGTTTAGGCTTTAATTTGTTTTGTTAGTTTTGTTTATTGACGTTGTCTAGTGATTGTGCTTTAGGATTTTAGTGTGGCATTACCATCCAACTGAGACGTGCACTCAATAAAGTGCACCAAGTGGCGTTCTGTGCCCATGGGGAGAGGTATGTTGGATCACTGCAACCAAGCCACCAAAGCAGTGCTGTTTGAACACAACTCTGTTTGCAGCAGATCTGCTTTGTGTGTGCTGAGTGCTCCGAGCCTCGGGGATGGAGGGTGGTGGCCAAGCTCTTGGAGAAGGGCTGACATCTGTTTCCAGAGCCATCCGAGATCTCCCCAGCTGCTGTTTTTCCCCCCAGGTGATTGAGATGCCTGAGGTGTGTGGTGCAATGTTGCCCCACTCACAACTTCCAGCCCCCTACACGATGGCATTGATGCCTGGCCATCCAAGGAAGACATCCCTCTTCAGCGCTCCAGGGACAACGGCATTAAAAAAGTGGGACGGAAGCAGCAGGAACTTCTCCAGGTCAGGAGGGCAGCATACGGGTAACGTGGGGGCAGAGCAGGATTGCTGCTGTGGTTCTGGAGGAAGGGCTGAGGACCTGGTCTAGGTCCTGCTGTCCTGGAAAGGCAGCCTGGGGATCTGGCAGTGTGTGTGCCAAGTGGCTCTGTGTGCCTATGTGTGTACGAAGGCACCCAGAACTGCACTTCCCCGTGGGCATAGGCATGATTCTGATTATGTTGCATGAGGCTGATTGTGATCTCTGCTCTGCCATGTACCTACAGCAAATCCCAAGAGCACACAAAGATTGGGTCTGTGCCCTGGTCTTCATCCCTCGTTGCCCCATGTTGCTGAGTGTCTACCGAGAAGGCGTGATCAAAGTCTGGAACGTGGATAACTTCAGCCCGCTTGTTGAGATGAAGGGGCATGACAGCCCCATCAACGCCATCTGCACCAACTCCAAGCACATCTTCACTGCCTCCAGGTGAGCCTCAGGCTTGGTGCTCCCCAGATCCTGCGGGAGGTGGGAGAGCCCTGGGTTGACCTGTCATCCCTGGCCTGGGTGGGTTTTGCACTGAGTGGGGCCGGGAGCCTGGAGGGCGAAGAGCGGAGGGGGATCTGGCAGCTTTCTGTGTCCCTCAGTGCCTTCATCTCACTTGCTGTCTTAGTCTGCTCCCTGCCCGCTGCTCTGGGATAATCCCCAGCAGGGTCCCCTCTCTCCTGGGCTGGGCATTCCCCTGCTGTTCTTTGGGAGCAATTTTGGCAGCAAAGACTCGATTCCACTCTCTTTTTGCTTTCTTCAGCAGTCGGAGTACACATCTGACTGGCTCACCCTGAGCTTCCTGCAGAGCATCTCTGAGAATCCCAACTGCAAAGTCTTGCTGCACCATCTGCTCTTCCCTGGTACCCACTTTGCCTGCTGCTTCGCATCGTGTAGTTGGCCACTAAACCGCGACGATCCAAGGCTAAAAATAGGGCTTGCAGATGGGTGAGGGATGGAGATGGTTGTTGCAGAGCCGGAGTGTGAGATTTGTTGCCCCTGAGATCCTGCACGACTCCCCTCCACCGCTGCGACGCCTGAAGGACAATCCTCCTACAGAGAACGATGGGTGCATGGCTGGAGCCCTTCAGAAGGCTTGAAGCTTCAGCCAGGAGTGTCAATGAGGACGCAGCCTCTCCCAGCTGCCCTGCTCACGTTTCTCTGCTCAGGGTGCGCGACAGAGGCCCTGCGTCCTCACACTGGAGCTTCTTTCTACCTCTCCTGTGGTCCCTTGGAGCATCCGCTTGCTCCATCGTGCCCTGCCACCACGCTGGGCTCGGGGGAATAGTGGGAATACAAAAAAAGCTGTTCAGAGCAGCAGCTGTGGAGCCAGGTATCAACAGCATGAGAACCAAGGACACCTCTGAAGGAGGAAGAAGGGATCACGGCTCTGATTGGGATATGTTAGAAACAAAACTTGGTGAACATTTTTAAGAGATGGTGAGAATATTGTAAATAAAGGATTCAGATCATTCACATCGTGAGTCCATGCCTCAAATGCTGCAGGGAATGGCTGCGTTGAAGCCCTGGCAGTGGTATTCTCTCACTCATGCGCTTCTCACTTCCCTTTGGTCATGAAGAAAAACGTTTGAAGTCGGACTTAACGGATTCTCTGCATGATCCCATTGGTGCTGAACTCGGATCTCAGAGGAAGCCCAGGATGTGCCCATAAAGCACCAGACCAATTTCCTTCTGGCTTTCTGCACCCGAATCAACAGAATCAAGAATTACGGGTTGGAAGGGACCTCAAGGATCATGTAGTTCCAACCAACCCGCCCTGCCTAGCAGTAGGGCCACAAACCATACACATCTACTAGATCAGGCTGCCCAGGGGCCCCGCACCCTGGTCTTGAACACCTCCAA